>NC_063193.1:17486027-17661027 GCF_017589495.1 Alosa alosa | reverse complement strand
AGCAGATTTATTTTCACTGCGCTCATTCTAGATTAAAATTAAATTAGGTCAAATATAGTTTAGTTTTAATCTGATGATCACAGTGAAAATGTTTACAAAGTAACGATACACAGAAATAAATCTGCTTTAAATGATGCGGATTATCAAATGCATATTTGATCTGGTCACAGGATGTGTCCCAAACAGCTTTTGAGCACTTCTGTGATTTTATGTTAATTATTCACTATTCTTCACTATTCATTTATGCGCTTTACTTAGGTAGCAATTATCTTAAACATTAGGGATTCTAAATTGCTGTCTGTTTGCCTTTCTTTCTCTCTCTCTCTCTCTCTCTCTCTCTCTGTGTGACACAGCTGGAAGCCCATCACAGACTACATTGATCAGCAGTTTGAGCAGTACTTCAGAGATGAGAGCGGGCTCAACAGAAAGAACATTTTAGACAACCGTGTACACTGCTGTCTATACTTCATACCACCATTTGGACATGGGTAAGCACACACACACACACACACACACACACACACACACACACACACACACACACACACACACACACACACACACACAATTTATGTTTAACAGCTCTGATATGTCAAAACTTCTAAACACTACAAATTAAAAAGTGGTGGTGGTTGAGTGTGTGTGTGTTTTTGTGTGTGTGTGTGTGTGTTTGTGTAAACGTATGCTACTTGTGTGTTGGTCGGGGTTGATTGATTAATGTCCTGTCCTGTTCTGTGCAGGCTGAGGCCGATCGATGTGGAGTTCATGAAGGCCCTTCACGAAAAGGTGAACATCATTCCTCTTATCGCCAAGGCTGATTGCCTCACCCCCAATGAGATCAAGAAACTCAAGGACAGGGTGAGACTTGCCTCTTTAATAGGCTCTTTCTATAAAAATTTTGTCAATGCATGTGTGTGTGTATGTAAGTATGAGAGAAAAAATGTATTGGTGAGTGATTTTATGTGTGTGTGTGTGTCTGTGTGTCGGAGTGAGTGCTTTCTTCTGCATGTGTTTAGGTGCCAGTGTGCTTACTTAAGGTTACATGTGTGTTGTGTGTGTTTCCATGTTATCATGCCAGCTGGTTTCTTTGCATGTTTCTGCAAGTTTATTGCAGCAGAAGTCGTAATAAATGGGCGTTGAGAAGCACAGTACCCTGCTACTTATGTTATCAGCACTTGTATTTTTGATGTGAAATCAGAAACAGATGTTTACCTATGGCAGCTTGCTGTTCAGGACATGTATGCATTCTTCATGACGCACAAGTCCTGGAAACTGACTAGATGGCTGTTTTTGTTCATTGTTATTCTTTAAATTATAAGACAGGAGTTCATTTAAGCAATAAGCCCCGAGAGGCTGTAGGTTACACAGATTTTAGAACACCTAAGGGGCGTTGTAAGGCACGACACGCAAGCGGAGTGAACCCCCCTTAGCTGTTCTAAAATCAGTGTTACCTACGGACTCGAGTGGCTTATTGCTTTTCTAAAACGGTTACTACATATATCTGGCAAAATTTTGTGAAATAAAGGCACAGCAACGAGACATGTAACAATTTATTCATAGATAATCATTCTTCCGCCAAGAAATATATTTCCTCTATCAGAATGGTTTCCCAGCAACTTCGAGATGCAGATACTCTAACTTTTGAATCGAGTTGTGGTAGCGCAGTAATCTAGAACGAAATACGGTCAAAGTGGATGCTGGATTTTACAACGACATCGAACGTGATTCAGCCAATCATAATCAAGAACCGGAGCTATTCATTTTAGAATCAATATTTAATTTATCATCATAATAATTCATTATTGGGTTAAAAACCTTCAGTCCCAGTCCCAGTAACACCCACTGTGAGCTATACCATCAATGTGTAGATGTCTGTGGCTTTCTTTGCCTTTACTGTTTAAGCCATTGAGCCTCTTCCCATCTTAATCCAGCTGTTCCCCTCTGTTCTCACATAACTCCAGCTCAGCAGACTAAGCCCCAGTAGTGTTCACCCCATACCAAATACCTCTGTTTTTTAGGTGTGGATGGACAACATGCTAATCTAGGGGTCCATTGTGTTCATAATAAAGTACAGAAATCAAATTATAATTACATATCTGGGTGCATATCAATGACTGCTTTTTCAGTCAGTGCTACATGATATGCATATCATGAATGTATCAGCACTGTGTTGATATGGTGGAGAGAGAAGCCTACCTATCAGATTCTATGAGCGGTGAACGGTATTTCTTTGTGTGCAGAGTTGTTGTGTAAACTCAGGTGTTTGTGTTTCTACTAATGAGGAGGAATTAAGCTAATCTTGAGATAATGCTAACTGCCATGCTAATCCCGGCTCTCCCCTGCACCAGGTACGAGACGAGATTGAGAAGTTTGGGATCAAAGTCTACCAGTTCCCGGAGTGCGACTCAGACGAGGATGAAGAATTCAAACAGCTGGACAAAGAGCTGAAGGTGAGGGGTCAGACAGTGAAAGTCAGGTGCACTGAGTTGGTTATTCTTAGGATTCTGAGCATCACAAAATGGCTATACATAGGCCTATTAATCGACAAGCCAATCTAGAGTACAGGGTAAACACATTGTAGGTTTATTTGAACACGTGAATACAAATCAAAATAAATGTGTGTGTGTGTGCGTGTGTGTGTGCTACAGGAGTGTACACCGTTTGCAGTGATCGGCAGTAACACAGTGGTGGAAGCGCGGGGCCAGCGAGTGCGGGGGCGTGTCTACCCCTGGGGCATCGTAGAAGGTGTGTATGTATGTGTGTGTGTGTGTTTGTGTCTATTTCAGTGCTGGAGTATGTTGTTGAGTGGTTGTTGGACCATGTAAGTAATATTTTTAAAGTTAAGCTAGATCTTTGCATACAGTATTTAAAAAAGAGAGGGTCTGTGTGTGAGTAAAATCAGTGTAACCTACAGCCTCTCGGGGCTTATTGCTTAATTAGCTCCTGTCTAAAAAGAACAACATGTTTGCTCTGTGTGATTACTACTGAGCGTGTGTGTGGCATTTGTTTGCTTGAAAAAATCTGTGTGTGTCTTTGCTTGTGTGATTATATGAATATTGTGTGTATGTGTGTGTGTTGCAGTGGAGAATCAGTCCCACTGTGACTTTGTGAAGCTTCGGAGCATGCTGATTCGCTCACACATGCACGACTTAAAGGATGTGACCTGTGACGTCCACTACGAGAACTACAGAGCACAGTGCATACAGGATATGACGAGGTGAGAGTGTGTGTGAGTGTATTTGTGTGTGTGTGTGTTTGTGCCAGTGCTCCTGTGTGTGTGTGTGTGTGTGTAGGTGTGTGTGTGTGTGTGTATTTGTGTGTGTGTGTTTGTGCCAGTGTGTGTGTGTGTGTGTGTGTGTGTGTGTGTGTGTGTGTGTGTGTGTGTAGGTGTGTGTGTGTGTGTGTGTGTGTAGGTGTGTGTGTGTGTGTGTGTGTAGGTGTGTGTGTGTGTGTGTGTGTGTGTGCGTGCATGTGCATGTGTGTGTTTGCAAAAATGAGTTCCACAATGAACAAAAATGAAAAAGCACTAGCAGGTGATTATGTATTCATGACAAAAGTAATGGCTGTCATATGAAAACAATCTTAAGTTTGATGGAGTATAATTCTAACGTTTATACTGTAGGAGTTAATTTTGTGAAAATAATATTTTGGTATTCATGACATAATGCCTGCTTATATTATGACAGTACTGTGTGTGTGTGTGTGTGTGTGTGTGTGTGTGTGTGTGTGTGTGTGTGTGTGTGTGTGTGTGTGTTATGGTGTTTGTGTTATGGTGCAGTTTGCCAATGTGTTGTGTTGTGTTATGGTGCAGTTTGTCATTTGTACAGGGCTGTTTGGTAATGACTCTGTTCTTGTTTTTTTTGTGACAGTAAACTAACTCAGGATAACCGTGTGGACAGTCCAATCCCCATCCTGCCTGTCCCAACTCCAGATGCAGAGACGGAAAGACTCATCAAGATGAAAGATGAGGAGGTAATGAACTGCTATACTAATATCTTGTGTATATAGGTGCTTTATAACCATTGGTTCTAACCACCATAATCCTGTTTCAGCATAATTTGTTATACCATTGAAGTTTGTGCAAACCCTCTATAATCATCTGTACCAACCTGGTTTCTTAAATAAATTAATTTGTATACACTAATAAAGTTAGGAGGTTAGAGCTACGCTTTGGCTTGTGATTAATCACATCCAAATAAAGAGAAAAACATGAATAGAAACTGTTCTTTAATGATTCATTGAAATACATCATAAAACTGAAAATGTGTTCCTTTGGTGTAGGGATCTGTGAAAAAATATTTCAATTATTAATATTATTGATTAATGATACAGTTATTCCCAGTTTGTGATGACTCACAGAAAAGCTCCTCGGATTACTGCTAGGATAAAACTTGTTATTGCAGTGTGATATATGTGACATGTGATTAGTGTTATTAGTATATAATAGTGGTTTTGTATATTATTGTATAGTGAAATGTATGTTATGTTATGTTACCTTATAGGTTATGTTGTAGCGCTGTGGTGATGCTATACTGACTTTCCCGTTTCTGTGTTCAGCTGAAGCGGATGCAGGAGATGCTGGAGAAGATGCAGCAACAGATACATGAGAAAGACCAGTGAAGATGATACCACCACCCCCTAACAGATACATGAGAAAGACCAGTGAAGATGATACCACCACCCCCCCTAACAGATACATGAGAAAGACCAGTGAAGATGATAACACCCCCCCCCCCCCCAACACACACACACACACACACATACACATAGAGACATGAGAAAGACCAGTGAAGATGATAACACCCCCAACACACACACACACACACACACATACACATAGAGACATGCACACACACACACACACACATACATAGAGACATGCATAGACACATCTAAAAACAGAAAAATGCTCACAAACAGATCTTACAGACAGCACACACACACACACTCTCTCTCTCTCTCACACACACACACACACACACATACATACAAACACTCACCTCTCTAACTTTAAGACCCAACTCTCCAGTGCACTCTGTTCTAGACCCTGGCCTGTAAATGATGCTTGTGCCCCAGTGGCCTATTCTCTCCTGTCCCCCAGCTGGTCAGTTTGCCTGGCGCTTCTAGTCCGCTCCTCTGCCTGGCCAATACAGCGATGGATCAATGTGCTTTACCTTTCCTACCTTTTTCTGAATGGACTAAGTATCTTGCTATGAATTATAGGCTAATATAATGATGATATTAATGTATGAGTGACATCGAAATGAGTCTAATTTATATTTATGCTCGCTATTGTTGTTTATTTTTTACATTCGGAGTCATATCTTGAATACGCTTATGGTACATTGTTTTGTAAAGCGGTCTGTTTTTAGCTGGGCTGTTTTGGGGTTGATTGCCCTTCATGTACAACTGTAAGTGTGTGTGAATGTGTGTGTGTGTGTGTGTGTGTGTGTGTGTGTGTGTGTGTGTGTGTGTGTGTGTGTGTGTGTGTGTGTGTGTGTGTGTGTGTGTGTGCGTGCACGTGTGTGTGTGTGTGTGTGCGTGCGTGTCTGTGTGTGTGTGTGTGTGTGTTTGTGTGTCTTTGTATTGATGACTTGAGTCATAGCTTTTTACAGTGCTAGCACTAAGTGAATGTAAAAGTAAAGTTCCAGGTTAAATTAACTATTAAAGTACTTGATTCAGATCCGTCTACAGTGACTCTTTGCTGGGGCCAAATTTATCCTGTGTTACTCCTCACCCTTAGGCATAGACGCCGATACCATGGGTGCTCCGTCCCTCGAGCACCCACGGAAAATATCGAGCACCCACGTGATGTTAAATTCAGCATCTCTCATAATGTGATTGGCTATGTTGCTGTCAATCCCCTACTCCATATCCTAACCACCAATGAGAGCATCTCTCGTATGAAAATTCCTGACACTTCCCACCTGAAGAATTAACGCAAGGCCTTGTCGGGTCTTCAGCCCCGAATGTTTAAAATGTATATAGCCCTGAATATCATTTTAAAAGTAGTCTGACAAAGCTTATTGTTTTGTGACACAGCTAAACACTAGTACCTCATAGAACGTCAATTCATGGGTTTCATCAGGTCCCTTTCCACAGGTGTATAAAATCAAGCACCTTAATTATCAATGCAGACTGCATGGTGCTTGATTAATACACCTGTGGAAAGGGACCTGATGAAACCCATGAATAACATAGCCACCTCGCAAAAGTAAAGTTGATTGCCTGATGTCATTCAGGTGCTGTTCAATGATGTGAATGTTAAATGACCAATAGCATATGCAACTTGATCATAAAGCTCTGGCGGGGATTCGAACTCTCAACCTAAGAAACACCAGCATAAGGCATTATCCCACTGAGCCACTGATAATCCTACATGTTGGTTAGTCACATTCACATGGTGAAAATGTGTAGGCCTATTGGTAAACACACAACAAGAAAAACTCCAAGCATACATTTGACAATAAAATGAAGGTCTTTCCTAAAAGAGTACACCTGAAAACTTTTTGAAATTCTGGGGCAATTAAGACATTTATAGAGAAGAACACTAATGGATGAAATATAAATATGATAGACTTAATGATGAAGGAAAACTAGTAAACAGAGAAGCTCCCCTAAATGCCATAGAGTGTCTCGGCATTCTGATTCTTGGAAACTGATGAGTGTGAATGTTGATTGCCTGATGTCATTCAGTTGCTGTTCAATGTGAATCTTAAATGACCGAAAGCATGTGCAGCTTGATCCTAAAGCTCCAGTGGGGATTTGAACTCTCAACCTAAGAAACACTAGCCTGACAAGCCAGACCCACATTAAAATGTAGGGTCTGGGCACTCACCGTTCGCAGTTCTCAGTCCGAGGGGCGGGATAATCGGTTGTCTTTCAAATTCCCTCTGCACGCAATAGGACAGTCTTATGCGTTTCCCCACCAACAGGAGCTAGTTGGCTAGTTCAAACTTTTGCCAACTTAAAACAAGCTTAACTCGTGTCACACTGTTGGCCAACAGCAACATCCATCTTCTTTGTTTTCAAGTAGCAGGGAATTCAAGCCAAACCGTTGCAACTCTGCCATCAATCATTATGTTAAGCCCGCCTAACGACTCTACAGTATACACGATTTCATTGGCCTGATAGAAGTTTAATTTTTCGAGCTCACAAGCCAACGGAGAGTTGCTAGACTAGCCCTGGAAGCAAATGTAATTTGCTGCCGCTAGGGTGTGTCTAGATTTCTAGGCTAAAGAAACACCAATACAAGGCATTATCCCACTGAGGCACTGACAATCCTACATATTGGGTAGTCACATTCACATGGTGAAAATGTGTGTTGGCAAACACACAACATCAAGAAAACTCCTAGTATAGATTTGATAATAGAATGAAGGGCTTTATAAAAAGAGTACAGATCTGAAAATGTGCACTGTTAATGGTATCCACCTAATGATGGTTGTATGGTTGCTATCCAAGAACAAAATTACTCATATACTCATATAGGAAAAATGGGCTGAGTGGTCAAACTTTATTGGCCTATATCTCTTAAATGTAACAACATATCCAAATTGTGAGGCTTGGTCTAAACATTGTCTGTGAAAATTTTGGTGATTTGATATTTTTTAAGCCTGTGAAACCTTTTATGTTTGGCTTTTCTCTGAAATTGTGGCAAAAGTAAAAGGGCCAAAAAGATGCATCTGAGTTTAGAGATTAATATTATGAAAGAATTTTGAGTCTAGGTCAATCTGGTAAGGAGAAATAAGCATAATTAACCTTTTTGCCAATAGCGCCACCTTTGGGTGCAGTACCCCAAATTTTGGGTTATGGGTAGAGGGGGGTACTGGTAACCATACCTGAAAATTTCAAGAGTTTTGGAGTTACGGTTTAGGCTGCAGTATGACTTTTACAGAATTTTGGCAAAAAATGAACGGTACAGAAACAATAGGGGTCCTGCAGCTGTGCTGCTCTGGACCCCTAAATAATAATAATTAAAGGTATTACTAAAGGTATTATTAAAAGTAAAGGTATATTTTGTGTGTATATGGGGGTATGGTGTGTGTGTGTGTGTGGGGGGGTGGTAAACACAGATCCATAGTTCATTCTTTATGTATGTAAAAATGTAAAAAGTAAAAAGTAGTTTTAAAAACAGCTCATCGTATTTGAGTTCATGGTAGATTCTGTCTGGAATAGTTTACAAAGGTTTTTAGGCATCTTTATATTTTGTCGCTTCCATACAGGATGACAGTCCAACAGGAGAGACACAATAGGACACAATCCAGCAAACATATCTTTTATTTCTGCAAAGGTATGCAGGGCAATCGGAAGCTGACTTTATATTCGCAGGTGATTACATTCAGAACATTTTCAAAATATATTTTCATAATTTATTTTCTTGGTCTATATCAATGGAGTAAAATAAGATATACAAGTTCAAAACTTATTGTGTGGGCCCAGAGAATACTGCTGCAGCAGGGACCCAGCTGGCTAATACCAGACCAATTCACAACAGCTTCACTGATGATGTAGCGCCAACCAAAAACCCAGGGTAGAGTGTGTGAGTGAATGTGGTCTGGACTCTGTGCAGGAGAGTCATTGTGTCATAGATGCTGTAGAAGGCCAGAGTTCCTGCCCTGTGATCCACATACACTCCGATTCTGGAGCTGACCACTAGAGGGAGTTTAGTGTGTTTATCATTGTGCCAGAAATAGGAGCTGGAGCTGGTGAGGTACAGACTCCAGGACTGATCATTATGTCCAAACAAACACTCATGACCCCCTCCTTTCCTGGTGATGCTTTTATATGAAACTGCTATAAAAAACATATTTCCACTCCACTCAACCTCCCAGTAGCAGTGTGTGGACACACCCTCTCTACACAGCACCTGATTCCTCTTATCAAATCTCTCTGGATGATCAGGATATGACTGAGGCTCAATTCAGGCTCAGTCCACCCTCCTGTTCCCTTCAGACAGATGGAGGTATCTGCATGCTGTGATCGGATCCAGTGTGAAGTGACAGGAGTCTGATGAAATAGAGGACAAGAGTTTGTTAATTTAACATCTCGCTGAGTGACAAAATGAGTGATTGGTAAATTGAGATTGTGTGTGTCTGATTCTGCATATTTCGCACTAGAATGAGTGCATGTGGAAAGTGCTCTACATATGTGTGATCTGTGTGTAATCTATTCTGTGTGGTCAAAATTGTATGCTTATGAAAGGTAGACCTTTCACATTGCAGTCTCCATGCATAGGCCTTTGCTATTATTATTTCAGCACACATCAACACACTGATTCAGGATCACAGAGGTGATGGGTGTCATTTGATTGGCTGGTGGTCTTGAATAGCAGCCTTTACCCAAAATCACAGACAGTGCCTTATATAATCTCTATAACTGGACAAAAGTGACCCCTCCATCTATAATGAGGGCCATCATCGCCATCCCTACCATATTGACATCATATGGCTTGACCTGCTGTCAGCTAAACCCAGCAGCAGCATCAGAATGACTGGACTGCGAAAAAGTTAAAGGGGAATCAAGTCTGCATCTGTTCTGGCTTTGTTACATCTCGAATCTGTCATTTAAAATGCCTTTATCAACACTGTAATGTCCACAGTCACAGTCAGACTGGCACTACCAACCCAACCTCATCTCTCCATCATACTGCGCATGGGGGTAAGATAACCATGGGTCTTTGTCCAAGCATGTTTGTCACATTTCCAGTTCATTAGAACCTTTTAATTATTGTTTTTAACTGTAAATATAGGCATTTTCAACAAGTACCTAGTTTATTATAGCCATTCCCTGACTGACCAATGTGTTTTTGCCTATATTTTTGTAATATAATAAACACTGTCACACTTTTTGAAACTATTTCAGCTTGTGAAGGCCTATCAGTGCTTTCTGAACATATTGAACACACTTTTAAAAATACCGTGATAATACCGAAAACCGTGATCATTTTGGTCACTATAAATTCTCATACCGTTACATCCCTAATGGGCACCAACGCCAATACTGCAGTTGATGGCAAAAGTTTAAATTAGTGTGGGTGAGAAGGGCATGGCAAATCCTTTACATCTCCACCTGAACTTCCTTTTAGAATGTCACATTAAGATATGTACATAGGCTGATTTTGCCTGACTTTGCATGGGCTAAACAAAACAAAGGCCCAACACCTGTCACCTGTACAGCTCTGCAGGCACAGCTGTAATATAAACCCCAATAATGAAATGTTAAACTGTTTAAACATATTGATTTTTTAAAGAAATTAGACTTGTGATTTGGAATAATGTGCTGCATGAAATCAGACAAACTCACATTGTAGGAACTCCTCTCTGGTTGTAGGTTCTGAAGGCAAAATAGCTTGGACTTCAGACTCGAAAGTCTACATAGAAGGGAGAAAGAAAGAGAGAGTGAGAGAGGGGGCACTACTTACATTCTCAATAAAGCATTCAGGTCAAGTTTAAATAATCAATTTGCATTTCATGAAATGTAAATGCTGTTTCAGTCGATCTGGAATAGTTTTTAACTTTAACATTATTGATACAATGTTATTGTATACAAGATCAGTTAGATATTGGTTATGGATAATATTGATATACCATCTGTATCATGGTAATTCTTGGTATTTTTTACATTGTACAACACAGTATGACAATATGAAAATAGCATCCAACATTATATTTTTTAAGCAAACAGGCTTGAGAGCCAAAGAAAAAAATAAATCTAATAATTAGGCTACCCTATTTGTATTCCAAAAGCATTCTTACAGATACTAAAACAGCATGGGGTCTCTATAAATGCTGCGTAATTAATGCCATCAGCACATCCTGTGGCCTCATAACCTATCAACAGTTACCTTGAGGAAATGGATGTGATCCTCTGTGTGTGAAAGCTGCTCCAGCTCAGCATCTCTTCTCTTCAGCTCAGAAATCTCCTGCTCCAGTTGCTTCAGGAGTCCTTCAGTGCGACTCACCTCAGCCTTCTCATGAGCTCTGATTTGCTCTTTCACCTCCAAGTGGCTTTTTCTATGAAGTGGATCATCTCAGTAAAGGTCTTATCACTGTCTTCCACTGCTGTCTGTGCAGAGCTCTGATAGGAGACACACAAAGACATAGGGGGCATACAAATGTATAAAGCAGCCCACTCACTCAGCTCTTTCACAAAACTTGTTACCAGTGTGGCTCAGAGGAACTGGGAAGTTCTCCTCTGACTGACTGGAGAAAAACCCTAGTCCCTCACTGAGGCCTGAAATGGCTTCTCCTGCAGCCAGCTGCTGTCTTCTCCTGTGGTCAGTATTCACCTTGAGAGTCTCCACAGCCTTCCTCAGCTCCTGCAGCTCCTTCTCTTTTCCTGGATTCTCTGCTGAAATTTCCTCTGGGTCTCTCCCAAGTGTGCCTATGTTGAAAAAATGCATGACATCCACACTGTACAATTACTAGACTTGTTATATTAGACAATTCCGCACAAACATTTTTTTTTTTATCAGTCAGCTCATAAACACATGATGAGGTGTAGATGTTTTTTTTTTTTTTTTGGCCCACCACCCCTTAGTGTAGTCAATTTTTCAAGTGAGAAGACTGTCATCATTACATTACAGGCTGTGAGTTTTTTTTTTTTTGAAACGCAATAAGGCCCACCACCACAGATAGACCCCAGACAGACATACAGACAGAGGACTATGTGTGTGTCTATATGTAAAGTGGTGAATGTAGGGGGGAAAGGAGGAAATAAGGTTAAATAAAATAAATAAATTAAGTTTAATCAATCAATTGATTAATTAATCAAACAATCAACCAATCAATTCAATCAAACAAATAAACAGATAGATAAAGACAGAGAAGGGGCAAGGAAAAGGGGGTGAGCTTGGGGTTATGGTTTTGTTGAATTTAAAAATGATAGAAAGGGAGACCAGGTGTTTTCAAAGGCTGACATTTGCTTCTCTCTATGTGCATGATGTTTTTCTATTGTAATACATTCTGTAATTAAGTTTTTCCAGTGATTGATATGGCATGATTTCTTTGATTTCCAGTTTTGGAGGACTACTTTCTTAGCTTACAGTTAGAGAGATGAGCAAGGGTTTTTGAAGTGTTATGTGAATGTGGATTTCAGAAATGTCATTAAGAAGACAGAGTGTTGGAGATGATGGGATTCTGGAGTCCAGGATGTTAGATAGTGCCTCAGTGATTGTGACCCAAAAAGAGTGGACAGGTTGACAGAGCCACATGGCGTGCAGATAGTCGTCTGTGCTACCTAAAGTGCATTGTGAACAAATATCTGTGTTTGTTAGGCCCATTTTAAACATTTTACTTTGAGTGATGTGAGATCTATGAATGACTTTATACTGTATAAGCTGTAAATTTGTGTTAGTGGTCATGGAAAATGTGTTATTGCAGATTTGTTCCCAATAATCAGGGTTGGGAGAGAACGCCAAGTCGTTTTCCCACTTATTGTTGTTTTTAGGTTTGTGATCAGTGTATATAGCTGGGAGGTTAATTTTTTGAAGTTATTCATTTTCATAATTTTTTCTACAAGTTCAGATGGTTGTAATGTGTTGTTGGTGAGGCTTGTTTTATCTTTAATTTTAAGTTTAAGCTGTTGATATTGAAGGAATTCTTCTCTCCCAACCTCATATTTCTGTGTCAGTGTATCGAATGACATGAATTGGTGGTTGTCAAACATGTGGTGAAGATGTGAGATTCCTTTTTGTGCCCATGTGGAGAAGTGGAAAGGTTTATTCTGTAATGTGAACACTGGATTGTGCCAGAGTGGGGTGTACCTGTTTAGTGCTAGTGATGATTTTGTGACTTGGTTTGTTTTCCACCAGGCTGTCAGAGTTGAATTGATGGTAATGCGTTGGCAGAAGTTGGATGTTTTGATTGATTCTGAGTAGAAGGGGAGGTCTGCTATTCTGATATCTGTACATTGGTTTTGTTCTAGTTCAAGCCATGGGTAATTGTGATTTTGTATGTTGATCCATTTAACTAGGTATTGTAACTGATTTGCCAGGAAGTAGTGATGGAAGTTTGGTGCCTCAAGGCCGCCATGTGATTTTTTATTTTGCAGTGTTGAGAGTGATATTCTGGGTTTTTTTCCTTTCCAGTAGAATTGCGTTGTTAATGAATTGAAAGTTTTAAACCAATTGTCTGTGGGAGTAGTGGGGATCATGGAGAAGAGGTAGTTAATCTGAGGGAGAATTTTCATTTTGACGGCGGCTATTCTTCCGATGAGTGTGAGTGGGTGTGGAGGAGAGGAGTATAGTTGAGGCTAAAAAGCTCTGACAGCCTGGGGGAAATATAAATCCCTAGGTATTTGATGTTGCCAGTTTGAAAGTGAGGGGAAGTATCCTGAGCTCCAGAATCCCATGCATTATCGGAAAGGGGCAGTACGATTGATTTGTTCCAGTTAATAGTGTAATGTGAAACACTAGAGAATCTATTGATGATATTTTGGTGTATGTAAACAAATTCTATGTACATTTTATCAAGCCTTCAATGAGAGTCTATTGACATTTTCTTTTATATGTTGGTTTAATGGACTGTCTGTGAAGGACAAAAAGAGCTTGAGCGACATTGTCAAAGTATGCTCAAAAATCACTGGTACCCAGTTAGAAGATCTCTGTTCTCTCTGGAAAACACGGGTGGTTCAGAAAGCAGAAAGAATATCTTGCCAACCAAATCATGTACTCAGTAATGAATTGGTTATCATGCAGTCAGGTCGGCGGTACCATGTGCCAATACGTAAAACTAACCGCTATGCCAACTCATTCATTCCCTCTGCTATTAGATTGTTAAATGAACATCATATAAGACTGTTAAAAGAATGCACATAACTACAACAATACTGTTTTTTGGACTCTGCTGCTCTGTTCCGTCACTGGTAGGCGTATGTGTGTGTGTGTGTGTGTGTGTGTGTGTGTGTGTGTGTGTGTGTGTGCAGCTGTGTGTGGCTGTAGATAGGTGATATATGACTGCTGCAGTACTTACTTTATTTATTTGTCTATTTATTTTTCTTAACATTGCATACATTTATACAGTGTATGCTAATGCACTCTTTAACTTTTAACCCCTTAATGGATGGGTTGGCTGTAAACCGAATTGCCCCTCGGGGACTAATAAAGATAT
This sequence comes from Alosa alosa, assembly GCF_017589495.1. NCBI lineage: Eukaryota > Metazoa > Chordata > Actinopteri > Clupeiformes > Clupeidae > Alosa > Alosa alosa. Next base: position 17,646,916 of record NC_063193.1, on the reverse strand, counting down.
CTGAACTGAACTGAACTGAACTGAAAGTTTCTTTAAGTGACACCTGTGGGTTCTGTATATAGAGTAAGAGGTCATCTGCATATAAACTGATTTTGTGTTGTACGTTTGCTGCCTGAATTCCTTGGTGATGTGTATAATATTTTAATCCAGTGGATGAACGACTCTCCAAAGCCAAACCTGAGGAGAGTGTTGAATAAAAATGACCAATTTACCTTATCAAAAGCTTTTTCTGCATCAAGTGAAATGATAATGGTTTTCTGTTGTGATTCTTGTGATATATTGATTAGGTTGAACAGTCTGGAGGTTATCTGTGGCGGTCTATTTTAATGAAGCCTGTCTGATCTGGATGAATGAGTATGGGAGTGACTGTTTCTATTCTGGTGGCTAGTGCTTTGGTGATAATTTTCAAGTCAGTGTTCAGTAGTGAGAGAGGTCGGTAGCTAGAGGGCTGAGATGGATCTTTGTTTGGTTTTAACAATAACGTCATAGCTGCTGTATTCATGTGTGTGGGTATGGTGGAAGAGGATTCAATTTCTATAGTTACTCTGTAGAATAGTGGTGCTAATATGTCCCAAAAGTGTCTGGCTGTGAGTTTACAACTTTATTAGAGCGTAAGCCTAGTGATTTTATGCCGTTGTTATTCGCTTTCTAACGGCTGTCTACCGTAATGGAACTCCAGAAGATGATTTTAGAGTCAACTGCATTCCAGCGCCTAACCATGTTGTAGTAGCCTACCACAACACCTATGTTTACCTGTTTCTCCTTTCTCCCTGCAGACGCTGACACAGTGTCATGGCCCTTGTGTTCACACAGTATTTGTGACGACTTCTGTCTGTATGAAGAGTTTGGTTCCAAAACGCTATATCTCCATTTTTAAAAACACTAGTCATGTAGGCATTAGGCCTAATTGTGTATTTCAGGTAATATCAATACAATTGCAATTGTGTTGTGTTTTGAATGTGTAAAGATAAATCAAACACCAATAGCCAATTACAGTTCTACTGAAATTAATTGGAAAACAAAATGTAAAAAAAATATTTAAAATTCATTAAAATGGGGGATATTTAGAACCAAACTCTTCATGTGAATTTCAGAGTAAAGTTCCAGATTACAATCAATATAATCTTTGCTTGCAAACATTACCTGATAAAAGAGGTGTGACAACTTGTATTTGATTGTTTACTTGAGAGTGTGGCAGGGGTCTGGATCGGGATGGGTGATTGCAATGATCTCATTATGACCGCCGCGCAGCATTCTTTTTCGCATGCCCAAATTTCCGTCAATGATTCCCGGGACACTGAAAGACCGGGGTACACGAAACTTGGTGGGCATGTAACCCCACATGGATAGCATGGAACCATCGTTTTTTCGTTTTGATCTGTAGCCCCCCCGCTGGACTGGACCCCCCGAAAGGAGGGTAGGGCAGACACAGTTTTCTGTGAATATCTCGAAAACCGTAGGGGTTTAGGAGGACCATTTTTTTTTGTATATTGATCTCAAGGGGCCATGTCAACCCATTCCATAACCACTCATTTCATGTATAGCGCCACCTAGTTAAACACAAAAAAGTAAAAATGAGGTGTTGTAATTGAAGGTATCTGTGACCTAACATAGTCAAAACTGCACGAAATTGGAAGTGTAGGATCATTATGACACCCTCTGTATGCACGCCAAGTTTTGTGGAATTCCGTTCATGGGGGGCCACACAATAAATTAATTTATGTTACTATACACCAACTGGCCTGTAGGTGGCCGGAGACAGTTTTCTGTGAATATCTCGAGAACCGTGGGGCCTAGGAGGTCCACCTTTTTATGTATGTTGGTCTTAAGGGGCATGTCAACCCATCCCATTACCACTTATTTCATGTATAGCGCCACCTAGTTAAAAATTAAAAAGCAAAAAATTAGGTGTTTTTCATCACAATATCTCTGGCTGACAAGGTCAAAACTGCACGAAATTAAAAAGTGTAGGATCATTATGACACCCTCCGAATGCATGCCAAGTTTTGTGTACTTTCGTTCATGGGGGCCTTACAATAAAATAATTTATGTGTACATTTAGTGACGATACACCAACAAGGATTCCCGGGACACTGGAAAGACCGGGGTACACAAAACTTGGTGGACATGTACCCCCACATGGATAGCATGGAACCGCTCATTCTTCGTTTTGATCTGTAGCCCCCGCTGGACTGGACCCCTAAAGGAGGGTAGGGCAGACACAGTTCTCTGTGAATATCTTGAGAACTGTAGGGCCTAGGATGACCAATTTTTTTCCGTATGTTTGCCTCCAGGGGTCATGTTAACCCATTCCATGTGCACACATGTGCATAAACAGATACACACGCACACACATACATTTACAGTAATCATACGTATGACACATACTCACATAGTAGACATAACCTAATTTTTTTAGACCCCCCCATGGATGAAATTCTACGAAACTTGGCATACCCCCAGAGAATGCCAGGTCAATCATACACATAAAATTTGGTGCAGTTCTGAACATCTTAACTGAAGATAGGGCGATTAAAGCAGAATAATATTGCATTTTCATTTTTACCGGGGGTGGGGTGCAAATCACAAATGAGTGATTATGAGCCAGGTTGATGTGGGCCCTTGAGACCAACATACCATAAAAGATTCTTCATCCTCAGTGCCACGGTTCAGTGTGTGTGTGTGTGTATGTGCGTGCTTGTGTGTTTGCCTGCGTATGTGTGTTTGTGCATGTGCATGCATGTGTACATTTAGTGACTGTACACTCATTGGCCTGTAAATGGCGGTGCACACATATACACATGCACACACACAGGCACCCACATACTATCGGTATTAGAACGGCCGATACATAATTACAAATTCAGTAGGATTAAAAGAAAGCCAAAATAAATATTCATCATCATCATCATGGCTGCATTTTCAGTATTGGCGGTGAAGTAGTCGCTTGTCCACTAGATGGCTTATGGTTGCAGTGAGACGAATTTTGTTGGAAGTTAAAAGTGGGTTGGAAAAAACAATGGACGCTTCCTACAAGGACTGTAATTTACTGAAGCGAACATCTAATAAGGATAGGACGATGTTCACATGAAGTGTAATTCCCATTTCTTCTTGAAGCCGAATTAAATCTGAGGATGTTTGTCGGACATGCTTGGTTTTTACTGCAGGTACGTTAATCTTGTAATATCAATAAGGACCTAGGTAATGTTACCGTTAGCATTGGTTGAGTGATGGAGGCATTTGATTGATTGCATTTGTAGAAAACTATAAATGCGGTTATACCAAGCAAATTGATAGCAGCACTGTTTGTATCTTTCGACTGTCATTTATTGCATGTGCTACAAAATCATTCTGTGCAATGGAAGATTTACCAATGTTACACCGGTCTGATACTGTTTTGCCTATACATGCGTGAGACTGAGACGCCTGTTTATTTTGTTTTAAGTGCGTGCAGGGTGTGAGAGGGGAATCGATGTGCTTTGATTCCAGATTGGAAGTTGTAGTCTGTGAAATTAAAAAGCACGTGTGTGTGAAGTATCCAAACAATGACACCTTCATTTCATTATGGCTGCTTTAGCAAAACACCTTAAGCTACTGTGTAGTGGGTCCCATTTAGAAGTGGCTACTTCATTCGCTTTCCTTGACTCATGGAGCTGCGAATGTTATTACAACTTTTCGCCACGATATGACAGTTTAAGTCCGCTTTGATACTGTAAGGCGTAAGCCATTGGTTTCCAAAGGAGATTTTATTTGTGTCGCCAGCATAGCCTATTGACAATTTATGTTGTAAATAGGCCTACCTTATAATCCTACCTGTAGCTTAGGAAGCTAACAGCTTTCATTAGGATCTAGTTTGTTAGTTACCGCTTTTGTCATAACTCCCTGATGCATTTTTGCATTTAGAATAGCCAGAGCGTATATCTCAATCGAAAATAAAACAATATCGGGTGCCTATGGACTAGGCTGGGTGAACCCAGCCTGATCTGCCCGCTATTTATTTTTGATTTCTTAAAAAGATTGAGCTTGGTCTGATGAAAGCCAGACTAGCCATGGACCTCAGTTAAACAATGCAAGGGAACATGAATCAGCCTATATTTGCACGAACAATAACGGACAAAGCTCTTCAACTTTGGCCCGCTAAAATGTGTATGAACAGTCTAGCGACGCATTTCATCAAGGCCCATTTGGACATGTCAGTTATTTGCACCACTGGTTAGATGTAAAACAGCATTTCGTTTCAGACTAGGCTACTGTTACTTAATTTGTGCATTAACAATAACGCTTCAGACTACTGTTACTTAATTTGTGCATTGACAATAAAATATTACATGAACTAAAGATGACACAAATCTTATGTAGAAGAAGAAACATTCACAAAAAATCCATCCATCCAAAAATGACCTTTGTTTTTGATAGCTGTTGAAAACGGCATGGAACTGACAGAGATGTTTTTGTTTATAAATACATAAAAAATAAATAAATAAATAACATTATGCTGATACCTTTTGCTTTTCCCAAATACAATGTAGCCTACAGGTGTAAGTGACCTTTCATCAATCCAGTTGCAATGGATGAACTGTGATGAACTGCCCTACTTGTGATTGTTTAGAGATTTGAAAGGTTTTATAACAATGCTACATCTTCTTTGGCTATTCTACAATCTATTCACCTTTTCAGCACCAGTAGGCTACTTTCGTGCAGCCGCACACACACTCAGGCATGCCAAACAAGCATACACAAAAGTTTCAAGAGTGGGGGATGGAGTAAAATATGGAGACAAATTGAAGTGTGATTTATTTTCGCGGAACGCATGTACAGGACTGAGCGGCGGTCATATTTTGTACCGCTATGCGGTACATCTAGTTACTATAACCACTGTATCAAAGAGTAACAAGGTTGTAGCAGCACAGCTGTTACTGTACATGTACACTGAAGACAATGAGGCCTTGACTGGAGCTAAGAATGCTTTGTATATCAAATCTATCATGACCAGATTTACCCCATCCAGCAGGTCTCAGGTCAGCTCTTTGCCTCTGATGAAAATTTAGGCAAATTGGCAAAGTTTTGTAAAAGCACTCAGTATTACAATGTAACAACTATATGTAGGTACCCACAAATACATAATGCAAGTACAATGATAGTACCTGATAGTACATGTTGTTACACAGGTTGTACCACTGTACCTAATTAGGTAGGTACACTGTAACAGCGACACATTCAAATAAAGTGCTACCATAACCAGTATATAATAGTGAAATCAAACAACATTTAAGCATAATCAGATGTATCTCCTTTGAACTGAAAGTGCTAAAAACAAGGAATCTGAAAAGATCTTAAACGATTTTGCATTGTACCATGCAGACTAGGTGGAAACTGAAAGTGAAACTGAGTTGTAAGTGTAACTACATTGGTATTCCTCTGTGTGATGTAATTATCCTGTAATGTGTCATTTTAGTATTCTCTTTAGTGCTCACTTGTTTGCTTGTCGTCTCTGCAGTGTCGTGCCTTCTGGAGGCCTGTGTGTTCATCCATCAGACTCAGATAGCAGAGACACTGCTGCTGGGAGCGACAGAACATGTCCAAAAGCGTTTGGCTGTGAGAGCAGATGTCTCTCACATTTAGTAAAAGAAAATTATTTGTGGTAATTGTGGTCTACTGTCTTTCTATATCTGTCTAAAATGATGTACATATATGTTAAAAGGAATAACTGTAATATTGAAGATGTATATGTTTATATTTTTGTACTTATTGTAATTTACTGTCTATATGTATGTTTGTACAATCTGCACTGAAGCACTTTACACTAGAGTTCTCAACGGGCCTGAAAATTACAACCCGACCCGACCCGGCCCGTAGCTTTTAAAGCCCGGACCCGATGTAACCCGACACATCAACATGAATTATCTGCCCGAACCCGGCCCGCGGCCCGACGTAAAATATACGTTTTGACTGTTAACCCCTGACTTTATTTAGGTGAAGTTTCAATACATTAGCGTAACAATTTAGAATCAGAATCAGGATCAGAATCCAGCACCATTCCAAACACTTTCCAAACCTGTGATTTTCCCACTCCTGTAGTAGCGACGGTGAATTCACCTGCGGCAAGTTTACCTTTCACCAACTCCATCTTTTTATCCAGGCTAAAGGCGTGCACGCAGCGCCGTCAGGTCTGCCCCTGCCCCTCTCCATGATGCACGTTGCACGCAGCATCAGACTTGTTTTTTTTTTTACTGAGCGGAAAAGAGTAAGCCCGAGGTCCGTTTGCTTATATTTTCGACCCGAACCCGGCCCGCGGGTCCCGTCGGGTTTGTCGGGCCGACCCGACCCGTTGAGAACTCTACTTTACACATGCTGGGACTTTATTTCAATGTTATTGATGGTACATTGTGAAACACTTGTTGGTTGCCTGAGGAAGAACCAGGGGCTCGAAACGTTGCACGAAAAATAAAAAACCTTCCATGGGAGCTATATGGTGTGCAGATCACTCTCTTTTACTTTTGTTGTCTCTCACATTGTCTTGGGGGCAGCTGTAGCAGCCTTTCTGCTTGTCCTGGACCCAGTAGATGCTGATGCAACCCATGTCCGACACACATTCTCTCTCTCAAAGACACAAATGCATACTATCTTTCACTTTCTCTCTCAGGAAATGTGAGCAATACACACAATACATACAATGATGGAGAGCAGAGATCAAGAACTTTGTCTTTAGGTGGGTTTACAGACAAATAATCAGCTCACACACTTTTCAAAACCATTACAACAACCACAGCACAAATGCCAAATACCCAACACAGATTAATAGTCTGTTTATTCTTTATGTCCCCTATCAGTTATTTTTTTCTGTGTGCCCCTTCTTGGACTTCTTACGTGATAGACATGATATACAAGTTAAAAGCATTTTGTACAAGAGAGCACAGAGAGTACTCCTACTGCAGCAGTAAACCTTTTAATAGAACAGATCATAGGCTTAAATCTCCAAACTATACAAAGCCAAGGGCTCTTCTATTGGGGTTTTACTGCTTTCTCTGGGTTAACTTACACAGATCTGTCACTTAACCACCTGCCTGGAATACACCCCTGGACTCTGTGCAGAGGGATCATTGTGTTAGAGACGCTGTAGAAGGACAGAGTTCCTGTCCTGTGATCCACTCCTATCCACACACACTCATATTCTGGAGCTGGCCATTAGACTACACTACTTGTCCCTCCGTTTCCTTCATGTACTTGGTTCCCAAAGTTGAAACACTGCAGCAGGGATCTAGCCTGGCTAATACCAGGCCAATTCCCAACTGAGAATACTCACAACAGCTTCACTGATGATCTATTATCTAGCCTAAACCCAGGGTAGAGTTTGTGAGTGAATGTAGTCTGGACTCTGTGCAGGAGGGTCATTGTGTCAGAGATGCTGTAGAAGGCCAGATCTCCTGCCCTGTGATCCACATACACTCCTATTTTGGAGCTGACCACTAGAGGGAGTTTAGTGTGTTTATCATTGTTCCAGTAATAGGAACTGAAGCTGGAGAGGTCCAGACTCCAGGACTGATCATTATGTCCAAACTTACACTCATCTTTCCACCCTTTCCTGCAGATGCTTTTGAATGAGACTGCTATATAAACCCCCCCAGTCCACTCAACCTCCCAGTAGCAGCGTCCAGACACACTCTCACTACACAGCACTTGCCACCACTCAAATCTCTCTGGATGATCAGGATATGACCGGGCCCTATCTCTCCATTCCACTCTCCTGTTCACTTCAGACAGATGGAGGTTTCTGTTTGCTGTGTTTGGATCCAGTGTGAGGTGGCAGGAGTCTGATGGAATAGAGGACAACACAAGAGTTTCTTAATTTAACATCTCACTGAGTGACAGATTATGTGTGTTTTTGTCTGATTCTGTATATATTTGATAGCCTAGAAATCTAGATGTACACTAGCGGCAGCAAATGTAATTTGCTGCCAGGGTAGTCTAGCAACTCTCCGTTGGCTTGCTTGTGAACTGGAAAAATTAAACTTCGATAAGGCTAATAACATCGTGTATAGAGTTGGTAGGCGGGCTTAACATAATGATGGCAGAGTTGCGACGGTTCAGCGTGAATTCCCTACTACTTAAAAACAAAGAAGATGGATGTTGCATGCTATTGGCGAACAGCGTGACACGAGTTAAGCTTTTTTTAAGTTGCCAAAAGTTTGAACAACTAGCAAACTAGCTCCGCTGGTGGGAAAACGCATGGGGCTCATGAGTTATAGCGCTATCCTTTTGCGTGCAGAGGGAATTTGAAAGACAACCATTTATCCCACCCCTCGGACTGAGCACTGTGAATGGTGAGTCCCCAGACCCTACATCTTGATGTGGGTCTGGCTCGTCAGGCTATATATTTGGACTAGAATGAGTGCATGTGGGAGGTCCTTTATGTGATTTGTGTTATAACCTTTTTTGTGTGTGGTCAAAATGTATATTTGTGAAAGGGAGACCTTTACATTTCACCTGATTGCACATGCTGTAGGCCTTTGCTATACAACACATACATTATTTCAGCCCACATCAACACATTGCTTCAAGGTCACAGAGAAGAGGGATGTCATTTGATTGGCTGGTGATCTCTAATCATAACATTTAGCCAAACTCACAGACAGCAACTTTAATGATCTCTGTAACTGGATGGGAGTTCACAGTTCACAGAGGCAGGACTGTGTACGGAGATGTGTTTTTTTAGAGTCATCCTCACAGACTGCTAGAGGATCATTAGGAGATATTTACTAGACTGAATCGCTGACGTTACCTTTAATCATGTATCCTTACAGCATGTCCGGATAAACTAATTTATCCATCAAATTTGGGTCCATCAGTGTGTGTGTGTATGTGTGTGTGTGTGTGTGTGTGTCTACCTGTCTGTCTGTCTGTCTGTCTGTCTGTCTGTCTGTGTGCTGTGTATGACATGTGTGTGTGTCAAACTCACATTGTAGGAATTCCTCTCTGGTTGCAGGTAGGTTCAAAATAGCCTGGACTTCACTCACTATAGAAACTATATGAGATGTCAGTCAGATAGATGCACAGATCCCACAAACGACAAGTGCATCCATAAACGCATTACTGTCAGATCTGTATGGCTAAATTCTTCATCAGATTTCATGTCTCTAGAAGAATCATAAATTACATAAATTCTAAAATAGGTGATGTAAAGGTGGTGGGTTGAGAGTGGGCACTAAAGCAAGTACTGCAGCTGGTGAGGACAATTAAGTGTGATTGGTGTGAGAGGCACAATGCAAATCCATTACATCTCCAGAATTTCCTTTTAAAACGTCATATTAAAACATGTACGTAAGCTGTAGTGCTGTATGAAATGTGTGCATGTATAACTTACATTGTACGATTTCCTGTCTGGTTGTAGGATCTACAGGCAAAATAGCCTGGACATTAGTCACTGTTGTAATAGAAATACTCATATAAGAAACAACACTGACCTAAAAATGTGATGTAAATAACCTTCAGTTTTTATATCAGTAAAATAATAGTAGGCCTATGTGTCAGGAATGTCAGGAATATGCCCAACCTGCTGCAGATATCTTCATGACTTCCTCTTTGTAGAAATCCTCCAGCTGCCCCTTTAACGAGGACACAGATTTCTTCACAGCCTCAAAAGAAAGGCTTTGGTTAATACAGATGCTGGATACCTCTTTAGTCTCAGGTGTGTTGCTCACTGACTGGAAAGTCTAAATACAGTGAGAGAGAGAGAGAGAGAGAGAGAGAAAGGAGAGAGAGAGAGATAATAATAATATGAAAATACAATTTAAATGTTATCTGTTTGCATACAAGTACACAGTCTTCTTCAGAGAAATTCAAGAAATTAAATAAATGATGGTCAATTGTTTGAGTAAAAAAACATTCTGTACTGATACTGAAATAAGATAGGGTCTTCCTCGTTAGTATAGTGGTGAGTATCCCCACCTGTCACGCGGGAGATCGGGGTTCGATTCCCCAACAGGGAGAATGAATGAGGTTGTACTGCTGCGGCTTCACTCAAGGTCACAGCATATCATTCTGTCCTAACTGGTGATGGCTATAGTCCTTAGTGGGTTAGTCATCTTTAGTAAAACAGATAAATAAACATTGGTATTTATTTATCTACAAAGTTATTGTTGGGAAGTTACCATGTTATATTTCAAATATGTTTGTTTGGCTGGTCCCTATCAGACCAGGTCAAATGATTGTTTGATGTTCAAGGTGCCTTGGGGCAGCACTGGGGCAGCGCTTCGGACTTATAACCCCGACCAGTAGGAATGGCTGAAGTGCCCTTGAGCAAGGCACCTAACCCCTCACTGTTCCCCGAGCACCGCTGTTGTAGCAGGCAGCTCACTGCGCCGGGATTAGTGTGTGCTTCACCTCACTGTGTTCACTGTGTGCTGAGTGTGTTTCACTAATTCACGGATTGGGATAAATGCAGAGACCAAATTTCCCTCACGGGATCAAAAGAGTATATATACTTACTTACTTATACTTATACTGAAATGGCATAGGGTCTGTTAAAGTGCTGCGTAAAGAGGTAAATTAATGCCATAAGCACATCCTGTGCCATGACCTATCAACATTTACCTTGAGGAAATGGATGTGGTCCTCTGTGTGTGAAAGCTGCTCCAGCTCAGCATCTTTCCTCTTCAGCTCAGCAATCTCCTGCTCCAGTTGCTTCATGAGTCCTTCAGCCCGACTCACCTCAGCCTTCTCCTGAGCTCTGATCAGCTCTTTTACCTCAGAGTGCATTCTTTCAATGGAACAAATCATCTTAGTAAAGGTCCTCTCACTCTCGTCCACTGCAGTCTGTGCAGAGCTCTGAAATCAGACACATAAAGACATAGGGGGCATATAAAGCAGGCTATTCACTCAGCTCTTCACAACTCTTGTTACCAGTGTGGCTCAGAGGAACAGTAGTTTTCCTCTCTGATTAGTTGAATGAGAGAGGAGGTCTGAATTCTGGTCTGGTACTCACCCTGAGAGTCTCCACAGCCTTCCTCAGTTCATGCAGCTCTTTCTCTTTCTTCTGGATTCTCTGCTGAAATTTCCTCTGGGTCTCTCCCAACTGTGTCTGTGTTGTACAAATGCATCACATCCACACTGCAGTTATTATAGAAGTACTAGACCCGTTGGACAATTGCTCAAGCACAAACTGTTTCATTCATTCATTCATTCATTCATTCATTCATTCAAGCTTATAGATTGTAGTGATTGAGGGTAGTCCTCGTTTTCCGTTATGACAAATTTACGATAAATAAACAATAAAAAAAGAATTAGTACATAACAGTTGTACTGAAATGTACAAATGCCTCCCAATAAAAAAACATATGAAAGTAGAGGTATATGACCATTGGAAAGTATTACAGTGCGTTGAAGAATATTCCAGGAAATAGCTCGGAATGAATATAATAAACCTTGAACATCAAACAATCATTTGACCTGGTCTGATAGGGACCAGCCAAACAAACATATTTGAAATATAACATGGTAACTTCCCAACAATAACTTTGTAGATAAATAAATACCAATGTTTATTTATCTGTTTTACTAAAGATGACTAACCCACTAAGGACTATAGCCATCACCAGTTAGGACAGAATGATATGCTGTGACCTTGAGTGAAGCCGCAGCAGTACAACCTCATTAAAGAGAAGTGATTTTATGTCATTGTTATTCGTACACCATATAGTCATGTTATAGTCACCACAACACCTGTCCTTACCTGTTTCTCCTTTCTCCCTATAGGTAATGACACAGTGTCGTGGTCTTTGTGTTCATCCACCAGACACAACAAACAAACACAAGTTTGCTCTGTGCGACAAAACACCTCCAGAGGCTTCTCATGTTTGGTGCAGATCCTTTCCTGTAGCTGACCTGTTGCATCAACCACCTTGTGCTTTCGGCCAGGATTCATGTCATTGTGAACTCTGAAGTGAGTCTCACAGTAAGAGAACAGACAGTCTAGACAGGACTTCACAGCTTTGAGTTTTCTCCCAGTGCAGACGTCACACTCCACATCTCCAGGTCCAGCAAATAGGCCTACTACAACAACAGGAGCAGGAGCAACAGTTTGAATGCTGGTCTTCCTTGTCTGTTCCACAAGCTCAGCAACAATATTATTTCTGTTTAAAACGGGTCTTGGAGTGAACGTCTGTCTGCACTGGGGGCAGCTGTAGACTCCCTTCTGATCCCAGAAGCCCTCAATGCAGCCCATGCAGTAATTGTGTCCACAGTGAAGAGTCACTGGATCCCTGAGAAAGTCCAAACAAATCGGACACATGAAAAGGTCCTGGTTGCTTGTCATGGCCTCTGCCATTCCCTCTACGGTGCTGGAAGATAATTCAAAGCTCTGGACTTCAGAAAGCACTTCATTTTCAGTTTCATTTCTCTTGAATTCTGTGCACAATTTCCTCATTGTGTACGAGCACGCCTATGAGTTGATGGGGACTGCAGGGGGCGCTGAGGCCATAGCAAACCCATATTCCCACTGACTGAAGTGGGATTTTTAAACAATTGTTTTTCTTTTCACAAAGTAGCTTTCGTAGTAGGCCTAAATGAGGTGGGGTGGGGGTCCCATAATAAACAGTCTACTGAACCTGCTAAATTTAAATCTGAAAATGGACTAATTCACAAGAACTACACTAGATAATAATGTACAGTATATAACTATACATTTAAAAAGAGACATGTGCAACAGTGCACTGCTAAGGTGACTGCTGTTATTGTGATCATACAGTATTGACTCTGTTATTGTCATCATACAGTATACCGGTAATAATGATAAAATAATGAATGTAGCTATTGGCATATATTCAAAGGCTTGAAAGGATTGTTTTAAAATGTTGCAAATGTAGGCTTTAGTAGTACAGATTCCACAAACGACAAGTGCAGTAGTAGTAGGAACATTTAGTAGTAGTAGGAACATGTTTATTTATTAAAGAAACACAATAAGAGACACGCAGGACTGATCTACCTCTGTTTGTGTGTGTGTGTGTATTCACATCTGCCTGAGCATGCTTTTTCTAGTGACGACACAAAGTGAACTTAAGAGTTGGATTCCAGGTTACATGAAATGTACAGTTCCCAATTACAACACAATACATTTTTGTCAAATTCTGCAGAATTCTGTTCAGGGTAGATGGTCTCAAATATGGCCAAATATTTGTGTGTGTGTGTGCATGAGTGAATAAGAGTAAAGTTCTGGGATATATTAACTTTTAAAGCATTTGATTAAGATGTCTGATGAGCCTTTCCTGGGACTGATCTAATGGGTGTTCTGAAAAACATGTGGCCCTGGGTCTGCTGATATTTTAGCAACCATATTGATCAGGGCCAGATTTGTGACAAACCAGCATTAGCTTCTGTTGTGATGGCCTAGCCTAGACTGACACAGAGATGCACGTCACTGCTTTGAAGGGCCGTTGACAGAGCCGTCGGCCAAGTTTTGATCCTCATTCAGACCAGCCACGTAATAGACTGTCTATTTCAGACATCCACATAAACATTTACATCCACATACAAGTTTGCTCATCGGTAAAGTAAGTTCTGTTGCTTTTATGCGGCCAACAAGACACAGAGTCTCTTTGCATAATAATTTCAAATGTGATGTGACAATTTTAAATGTTATGCTGAATGAAGTTAATCGCAGTTATGAGATGTTGCAAACTGATGATATGCTGCCTACAAGGTTGCAAATGCCACTTACAGAACATTCAAAACATTGCAAACTCAGTTGCCAGAGCAGTGGGAAACAACTGTGCTTTATTTGAAATAATTACAAAATATAAGTCACATTTATATAGACTATATAGCAAATTAAACAGACATTTCACAAAAGTGCATTATACTGAAAAAAGCACATACCATATTGAATAGGCTGGTACATAACATGAGCAACAAACAATGGAGGGATAGATGAACAAAAGATTCAGCTGTCCATTGAGCTGTCTCTATGTAACTGGCTAATATCCAATCACCAGCCAGCATATCCATGAGCATGATTCCTAACTCCTGGAATAGCAGAGTCCTGGAAGCAGATCAATGGACTATATGCCACGCACATTTATTTAGGTGTAACACTCAACCAGGTCTGTGTAAACAGGTACGCTAAAACAACATAGGTCAATCGGAAAAGTTTATGCTGGCTGAAAAGCCTTCCAGGAAATGCGTGGCATATAGGCAATTCCAAAGTCCTGAGTGATCTCTCCGACCAAATGCTGGAAGGGCAGCATGCGGACAAGCAGGTCACTGGACCTCTGATAGCAGTAGATCTCTCTGAGAGGTATGGTAAGCTAGCCTACCAGTCATGAGTCCTGAGCGACCTCCTCGAACAGACTCTCGAAGAGCAGCACATAGATCAACAGCTCTGTGGACTACTGTAAACCATGGATAACTAACACATACAAAAATGTAATTATAGCCTATAGGTGAATCCCAAAAGCTCCGCTGATGAGCCAGTACCAATTCCAAAGCCAGGGTAGAGTGTGTCAGTGAATGTGGTCTGGACTCTGTGCAGGAGGCTCATTGTGTCAGAGACACTAAAGAAGGCCAGAGCTCCTGCCCTGTGATCCACATACACTCCAACTCTGGGGCTGGCCACTAGAGGGAGTTCAGTCTCTGTATTATTGTGCCAGAAGGAGGAGCTGGAGCTCCTGAGTTCCAGAGTCCAGGACTGATCGTTACATCCAAATGCACAGTCATTGTCATTTCCTTTCCTGCTGATGCTTTCAAATGAGACTGCTATATCAACACCATCCTCTCCACTCCACTCAACCTCCCAGTAGCAGCATTCAGACACACCCTCTCTACACAGCACCTGATACAGCTTATTAAATCTCTCTGGATAATCAATATATGACTGCAACTTTCCTGTAACTTCCACCATCCTGTTCCCTTTAGTTAGATGGAGTTTTCTGTGGGCTGTGTTTGGATCCAGTGTGAAGTGACAAGAATCTGATGGAGAAGAAAATAAAATGTTTTCAGTTATATCAGATATATCAGAATGATTAAATGTGATCCTTCGTGGGAAAAAACCCCACTTTACTTCACTTCAGTTCAACTTCCAACTTAATTTTTAGAAAACATTATGGTTATGGTTATGGGATTTGGCAGACGCCTTTGTCCAAAGCAAATTATTATCATATATACCAGAATATGTGTGTGATTTGTCTGTTCTAACTTGAACTAACGTCTAATGTTTGTGAAAAGTCTCTATTTTTCACCTGGTTACAATATGGACTCTGCTCTGCTATCAGCAAAACCCTGGTAGCATCAGAATGACGGGACTGGGGAAGCTAGCCTGCATCTGCTCTGCAGATTATTGAGCCTCACATTCATTAATTAAAAACTCTTTTATTATGACCGCTGCAGTTGACGAATCTCATGCAATTTGGAGGGCATGTACCCCGACTAGGCTGATATGGAATAGAAGTTTTCTGTCCCCAGGGTCCACTCCACCCACACTGGACCAGCCAAAAGATGGATAGGCCGAAAGCAGTTTTTGCAGAATAATTCGAGAGCTGTTGTGCGTGATGACAAAATGGTCATACAATGTTGATATGTTGGTCTCAAGGAGCTGCATCAGCACAGCCCATAACCTCATTTATGATGTAGAACCACCATGTGTAAAACATACATGCAAAAATGTGGTGCTTCGACCGCCAATATCTTGAGATGAGATGTTCTGGACCGCACAAAATTTGATGTGATCACCACGATAACCTCTGGACGCACACCATGAAATGATGTCCAAGGGGCACTGCAATTTAATTATATCTCTCTTGACTCACTGTCAAGAACCACCTGGCTCAACACCAGCATTTACAGGCCGACGGATGAAAAGACAGAAGCACAAGTAGGTCTGTCACACACACGTGTACACAGGGAAAGGGCTCAAGGTACTTCAGTGCCTACTGGTCGGGGTTCGAACCGGCAACCCTCCGGTTACAAGTCCGAAGCGCTAACCAGTAGGCCACGGCTGCCCCAATGTATGTAGAAACCATGCACTGAAACTTAAGGTATGTACAATGTGTGTAAGTCAAACTAATATTATATGAATTCCATGAAAGTGTGTTTGTGTGTGTGTGTGTGTGTGTGTCTGAGTCTCTGTGTGTGTGTGTGTGTGTGTGTGTGTGTGTCTGCCTGTCTGTCTGTGTGCTGTGTATGAAATGTGTCAAACTCACATTGTAGGAATTCCTCTCTGGTTGCAGGTATGTTCCAAAAAGTCTGGACTCTAGTCACTATAGAAACAGAAGAATCATATTATAGACAACACTGACGTCAGCAACTACTGAAAATGTAAACACTGTATCAGCCAAACCTTCTGTTTTTATGATATCAGTTTAAAACAATGTTCTCTTGTTGAGTGACATACAAAGGATATTTTACAAAAGTGATATGTGAAAAAAAAAAAAAACAGTTTTGAGAAATAAAAAGTTCCTGAAAATCAAAATCAAAAGATAAGGTATCGGAGGTAATTATATTTAAACATATGTCAGGAATGTGACAAACCAGCTGCTGATGTCTTGGTTACTTCCTTTTTGCAGAAATCCTCCAGTTGCCCCTTCAGTGTGGAGAGAGATTTCTTCACAGCCTCAAAAGAGATGCACTGGTTGACACAGATACCAGATAAGTCTTCAGGTTGGTCACTGATTGACTAGAAAGTCTACAGATAGAAACAGAAAGTAGAGAGAGGGCGAGAAAGAGAGTGAGAGCCATGATGTAACAGTTGGGATTTGGGAAGCTATACAGGTTTAAATCTACATTGCGTTGTTATCATAAATTGTTCTACATTCTATAATTTGATGAAAAACAAAATGTAATAATTTTAAAATATTGTAAACCCATAGTTAGCTGCAAATGAATAGACACAAAACAAATGTTGAAAATGATCAATTTGACTAAAAGCACATTTTTAATTTAATGCCAGCAACACGTCTCACAAAAGTTGTCAAGGGGGCAACAAAAGGCTGGAAAAGTTGTGTAATGATAAAGACAACAAAAGGAGGAACATTTCACAACTAATTAAACCTAATGGCACTTGCACCATGATTAGATATAAAGAGCATCCCAGAGATTTCTCAGAAGTAAAGATGATCACTCTGTATAAAGCTGTGTGGGCAAATAATGAAACAATATAATAATAATGCTTTTTAACATGAAATTGCGAAGAATTTGTGGATCTCATCATCTGCAGCAGCGGTCCCCAACCACCGGGCCGTGGGACATTCCTAACCGGGCCGTAGCCTACGACATGAGTTTAAAAAAATGCATGCAAACTAAACTCTATTTAATTCGCAATAATGTCACGTTTTTGCATGGCATAGGCCTATATGCAGTTGTTTGATTGCACGCATGTTTGCATTTTGCAAGGTCTTATTTCTTACGTCTGTCTGTCCCGCCTTCAACACTTTACATATTGCCTTCAGCGCTGCGCAGCCTCAGGTCAGCTCACTTCACTTGATCAGTTCTTGGCGAATGGTAGTGTCACACAAAGTTAGCTAAACTGCTAGAATGAGCAACAAAAAACAAGCATCTTTAGCAGGTCACTGGTCAGAGTGTTCGAGAGCCGCTGCAGAGATTTCTTACAGAAAAAAAGTCACCGCTGCACATTTTAGTGATGAGGACTGGGTGCCAAAACTGGCTTATACCTGTGTGGCATATTTGGGTTGCTTAATTACCTCAACCTGTCACTCCAGGGAGAATGACAACTGTCTTTAAACTGGCAGATAAAGTCGCTGCATTTAAAGCAAAGCTTGATTTGTGGGGACGAATGGGGACGGGGTGTATTTGATATGTTCCAAACAGTAGTGGGGGTTTTGGGAGAGACTGAGGCAGGGCCCTTTCTCTCGCAGCTGGTGCGCGATCACCTTGTTGCGCTTTCAAATGAGTTTGAGCGTTAGGCTACTTCCCATCCTCCAAAGATCCACGGCAAACCAATGAGTGGGTCCGCAACCCATTTGTTAATATCCATTCGAGTCATAACTTGTCAGCGCAGGAGGAAGAGCAGTTGATCGAAATTGCAAATGACGGTGGTCTTAAGAGTGTGTATGAGGAAACCTCTCTGGCGGGTTTTTGGATCAAAACCAAAGCAGAATATCCCGAGATAGCCGTAAAAGCGCTGAAAACGTTGCTACCATTTCCCACCACGTATCTATGCGAGGCCGGGTTTTCTGCAATGACTGCAACTAAGACCAAATTGCGCAATCGACTGGACATTTCAAACACACTGAGGGTGTCACTGTCTTCCATCACCCCCTGATGGAACCTTCTTGTTGCAGGGAAACAAGCACAGGGCTCCCACTGATTATATTCGTAATGCACGTTTAGTTCCATTTGTTCCCATATTTTGTTAAGCATGTGCAGACTTGATAGATGTAGCTTCAAGTTGTTCAATTTTCATAGTTCGTTACCTTCACTGTTAACTGGAGCTAGTTCTTTTCAAGTAATGCATGCATAACACATTTGGAACATGGAAACCCCCCGGGTCCGTGAAAAAAAAATGGGAATCAAACCGGTCCATGGTACATAAAAGTTTGGGGACCCCTGATCTACAGTACATAATATCATCAGAGTATCCAGAGAAATCTTTGAATCTATTGGATGGCCATGGTCTTTTGGACCTCAGATGGCACTACATTAAATTCAGACCTGTTTCTGTAAAGAAAATATGTATTTTATGGGCTCTGGAAAACTTCCGATAACCAGTGTCTATGAGCACAGTTTGATGCTCCATTCACAAATGCTAGTGTAAACTCTACCCTACAAAGAGGAAATGGTATTTCAAAATGATACAGAAATGCCACTGTCTAATCTGGGCCCGAGCTCATTTATGATGGACTGAGGTGAAATGGGAAATGGTCCTGTGGTTAGACTAATCTAAATTTGTTATTCTTTTTGGAAATCATGGACTCCTATGTAACTCAAGTTCAAGTCCACGTTCAAGTTCAAGTTCAAGTTCAAGTAGATGAAGTAGTTTATTGTCATGTACTCATAAAATGAATTACAAATAATGACAAATTCTTGTGCTCAAGAGCCAGCTCAACTTTAAAGAATACATTAAAAGTAATAATTAAAAAGGTATATTGTGTGTGTGTGTGTATGGGAGGGTGATGAAATGGTGTGTGTGTGTGTGGGGGGAATGGTGTGTGTTTGTGGGGTGGGGGTGATGAAATGGTGTGTGTGTATGGGGGGAGGGATTGGTGTGTGGGTATGGTGTGTGTGTTGGGGGGGTATGATGTAATGGTGTGTGAGTGTGTGCATGTGTGTGTGGGGTGTAATGGTGTGTGTATGAGTTGGGTGTTGGGGAGGGGGTTTCTTTAAATACTGCGTAAATTAATGCCATCAGCACATCCTGTGCCTTCATAACCTATCAACAGTTACCTTGAGGAAAAGGATGTGATCTTCCGAGTGTGAAAGCTGCTCCAGCTCAGCATCTCTCATCTTCAATTCAGCAATCTCCTGCTCCAGTTGCTTCAGGAGTCCTTCAGTCCGACTCACCTCAGCCTTCTCATGAGCTCTGATTTGCTCCTTCACCTCATAGCGCGTTTTCTCAATGAAGCGGATCACCTCAGTAAAGGTCCTATCACTGTCCTCCACTGCTGTCTTTGCAGAGCTCTGATAGGAGACACACAAAGACATAGGGGGCATATAAAGCAGCCCACTCACTCAGCTCTTTTACAAAACGTGTTACCAGTGTGGCTCAGAGGAACTGGGAAGTCCTCCTCTGACTGACTGGAGGAGATCCCTAGTCTCTAACTGAGGCCTGAAATGGCTCCTCCAGCAGCCAGATGCTGTCTTCTCCTGTGATCAGTACTCACCTTGAGAGTCTCCACAGCCTTCCTCAGCTCCTGCAGCTCCTTCTCTTTCTCCTGGATTCTGTGTTGAAATTTCCTCTGGGTCTCCTCAAAGTGTGTCTATGTTGAACAAATGCATCACATCCACACTGCAGTTATACAATTATTTTTTTTTTCAGGGTCAGCTCATGTACACATGACTGAGTTGCTGATCTTTAATGGTAATGAGTAGCCCATTGCTGAGAAGACGGTCATTGGCTGTGTCCATCAGGTTTTACAACGTCATTAGAGCGTAGTGAGTTTTTGCTGTTGTTATTCACTTTCTAACTTGCTGTCTACCATAATAGAACTCTAGAGGATGATTTTAGAGCCAATTTCATTTCAGTTGTTGAACACCTATCCTTACCTGTTTCTCCTTTCTCCCTGCAGAGGCTAACACAGTGTCATGGCCTTTGTGTTCATCCACCATACAGAGATAACAGACACAAGTTTGATCTGTGCGACAGAATATCTCCAGAGTCTTCTCATGTTGAGTGCAGATCCTCTCCTGTAGATGGCCTGTAGCGTCAATTATCTTGTGTTTTCGCCAGGGATTTACATCGTTGTGAACTTTACAGTGAGTTTCACAGTAAGACAACAGACAGTCCAGACAGGACTTGACAGCTTTGAGTTTTCTGTCAGTACAGAGATCACATTCCAGCTCCCCGGGACCAGCACATACAACAGGAGCAGGAACAACAGCTTGGATTCTGGTCTTCTTGAACTGTTCCACAAGCTCTGCAACAATATTATTTTTGTATAAAACGGGTCTTGGAGTGAACGTGTGTCTGCACTGGGGGCAGCTGTAGGCTCCCTTCTGATTTTCCTGATCCCAGCAGCCCTTAATGCAACTCATGCAGTAATTGTGTCCACACTGAAGAGTCACTGGATCCCTGAGAATGTCCAAACAAATCGGACACGTAAAAAGGTCCTGGTTGTATGTCATAGCCTCTGCCATTCCCTCTACGCTGCTGAAAGACAATTCACAAAGCTCTGAGTCTGGACTTCACAAAGCACATCAGTTTCAGTTTCACGTGTGGCACAACTTCCTCATATTGTGTGCGTGCGCGTCATAGCCTTACGAGCCAGGCCCACATCATTTGCTGCCGGTAGATTTCTAGGCTAAGCGCGCCAATTAGCTGACAGGGACTGTAGGGGGCGCATGAGGCTATACAAACCAGATACGGCTCTGTAACAAACCCATATTCCCAAAGACTGAAGTGGGATTTTTAAAGAATCGCCAAGATTCACACAAAATAAACACAGTTTACATGCTGCAGCCTAATAAATTCAAATCGAATATTTATAAATTCACAAGTATGCCTTCTGTGCTAGAGGCCTAATTGTGTACAGTATAACTATTAAAAAGAGAAATGTGAAACAGTGCAATATTCTGTAAAACTTGACAATGGCTGGCTTTAATGTTACCGTTGTCATTGCATGCATGTAGCTATTTGGCACATTAAAATACTTAAATGAATTGTTTTAAAATGTTGTGCATCAGGTTTTTTATTTATTTTTTGTGAATAACTGGTACTATTTTGCAAATGTAAGTTTTATAGTAGGTACATTTTATTTCGTAACATTATTGCAGGACACACAGTATGACTGATCCACCTCTGAAAGTGTGTTTTTGTGTGTGTGTGTGTGTTTGCGTGTGTGTGCGCGCGTGTGTGTGTGTGTGTGCACATCTTTGTATTGAGAGTATTTTACTGTGCTAGCACATGTAAGAGTAAAGTTCTGGGATATATTAACTATTAAAGCATTTGATTACGATGTCTGATGAGCCTTTCCTGAGACTGATTTAATGGTGTTCTGAAAAACATGTGGTCCTGGGTGTGCTGATATTTGGCAACCGTTTTGATCAGGGCCAGATTTGTGACAAACCAGCATCAGCATCTGTCTGGTTGTCTGTTGTTCACTGAGTTACTACACACATCCCTTATGTTTTATTAGTCTGAGCTGTGGTTCAGAGGAGTTTGACTGATGACTGACCATGATGAAAATTAAACCCAAGCCAAAACCCAGGGTAGAGTGTGTGAATGAATGTGGTCTGGACTCTGTGCAGGAGGGTTATTGTGTCAGACATACTGTAAAAGGCCAGAGTTCCTGCCCTGTGATCCACATACACTCCTATTCTGTAGGAGCTGGGTGCTCGAGGAAGTTCTGTCTCCTTGTTATCGTGTCTGAAGGACAAAGCAGACTTGGAGCAGTCCAGACTCCAGGACTGGTCGTTGCTCCCAAAGCCACACTCATGGCCGTGTCCCTTCCTGCTGATGTCTTTGTAGGAGACGGCGATGGAGACCTCCTCCCCGCTCCACTCCACCTCCCAGTAGCAGCGTCCAGACGCCCCCTCTCTGCACAGCACCTGCTCCCAGCCGTCGAAGCGCTCGGGGTGGGAGGGGTAGGACTGGTACTCATCACAGTGCGTCACCCTCCTGTTGCCCTCAGACAGGCAGAGCTCCCTGTGCACCGTGTTTGGGTCCAAAGTTAGAGGACGGGAGTCTGGGGATGGGTTCAAAGAGGATGGCACTGAGTGACTCACAGGTTAACTACACAAACACACTCAAAGTAATCTCTCTCTCTCTCTCTCTCTCTCTCTCTCTCTCTCTCTCTCTCTCTGTGTGTGTGTGTGTGTGTGTGTGTGTGTGTGTGTGTGTGTGTGTGTGTGTGTGTGTGTGTGTGTGTGTGTATAACTCACATTGCAAGAACTCATCTCTGGTCTCAGGTTCAGGAGGCAGAACACTCTGAACTTTGATCACTGAAGAGAAAAAAAAGGAGGACTAATGTTAACCCTGAGAGTAGAAGATTCTCAAGATTCTCATCTGTGAAAAGCCTGTGTACATTCAGACATTAAAAAGGATATATTTAACTCTGTTTCCATTATTTTTAAATAATTTATTGCGGGCTAAATAAAACATCTGTGTCAGCGATTCTGAATGTCTCATTGAAAATATGTCTCCACGCCTAGCAGATACCAGAATACATGCAGAAAAGCACTGAAAATGTGAAAATGCATAGTATATCCCCTTTACCAAAGACTCAGATCCAACTATTAATATGGCAAACATTGGCATTCAAAATATAAATATTAAATAAATAAATTGATTATTAAATTAATGTTAAATGTTTTTCTGCTCACAAAAGTTGTCCAGTCTTTCTCTCAGGTCAGTGACAGACTGCTTCACCTCATCAAAGGCAAAGTGCTGGTTGACCATGATGGTGGGAGCACCTTTACTTCCACGAGGGTCACACACAGACTGAGAACTCTACAGACAGCAGCAGAGGAGAGACATGGAGTAATACACACAAGCTAGAGATAAGGACAGTGTGTGAATTTCTGATAGATGACAGTGAAATGAATTTCAGTTACATATCCTAATTATGAGTACAATAAGCATCTGCATATATATTTAAAGAGCAGACTTTCAGTCAAAAACACAAATAATAATGTAACATCCCTATATACGTATATATAAATGTGTAGTTCTATGAATGAGACCATTAGTGAACACAAGAGATATTCTACAATGCACAGTAGCAGTAATGATTTATGGTTGTAGTTTCTTTCAAAATGCAACAACTTTACTGTAAAATGTAATGACTTTACTGCCAAAATGTAACACTACCTTTGGACCAATCCAGTCTAATAGGGCCCTATCAGTACCTGATAGAGGTGTTCTTCCGCTTACTATCTCTGGTCCAACCCAGTCTAGTGGGGGCCCATCAGTACCTGAGGGAGGTGTGTTGTGTGGTGTGAGAGGGAGCGCTGGCCCAGACGAGGCTCCTTCCTCAGCACCTCGATCTCCTCCTGCAGCCTCCTCAGGAGCTCCTCAGCCTGCTGCAGCTTGGCCTTCTCCTCAGCTCTCCTCTCTATGGAGCGCAGGAGGTCACTGTAGATCCTTTCACTCTTCTCCACAGCTGCCTGGGCAGATAGCTGGTAGGAGACACAAACAAGTTAGAGAAAATCTGTGTGTGGACTTGGCTGGGGTTTTAGATTGTTGTGTAAATGTGTAGCAAGTGACTCTTCTCAAGGTCATTTAGGTAGCTGTTAGATCAGTTTCTTTCTGTACATGTCCTGACACTGCAAATGGAAAACAAATGTTGTACCTCAGACAAAGATATAGGGCCTATACAATTCCAGCTGACTCAGTTTGATCAGAAATCGTTCCAATCTGTTCCTAGAGCATTTCTGGTTCAGACCTTTAAAATCAATACAAATACATTGATTGATTAATGAAAATGTATCAGACTTTGGTGTAGTGCTCTACAAAATGTCAACTTTTAAAAGGTTGTTTTTTCATTTTTGCTTATCCCCGAGTTACTATTAGCTCAATTTTGTTTTATGTATCACAGGAAATGCCTTAGGAACACATATTTGTTTATGTAGTTGGAAGGGTTTATACAGGTACTGGCAAACAGGACTCCTCTCAGACAGAGTGGAGAACGGGAGTCTATCTGAGGACCTCACTGATACCCCTGACAGTTGGGTCTAAAGAAAACAATGGATTTCTTAACTCCAATTTACTCACTGGATTCTGAAATGGCTCCTCCAGCAGTCAGCTGTTATCTTCTGTGGTTAGTACTCACCTTGAGAGTCTCTACAGCCTTCCTCAGCTCCTGCAGCTCCTTCTCTCTCTCCTGGATCCTCTGATGGGATTTGGCATGGTATTTATGGAAGTGCCTCTGTGGGTAGACATAGTTCCACTGAACTGAACTGTCAGCAACAGACCACCTCTTCTATTGGGTCAGGTTCCCAGACATGGGTTAAGCAGTCACAATCTTCACTGAGGAAGAAAAACTAGGACTAGCCCTAATGCTTCTACAGTCCTACAGACAGCACATCTCTCAGTCTCCAGAGAGGACTACATTGGTAATATTCCTCTGTGTGATGATGTTCTCTGGTGTTGTGCACCTTTAGGATTCTCTTTAGTGCTCACCTGTTTACCTGTCGTCTCTGCAGTCGTCGTTCCTACCTGGAGGCCTGTGTGTTCGTCCGTTGAACTCGGATAGCAGAGACACTGCTGCTGGGAGTGACAGAACATGTCCAGAAGCTTCTGGCTGTGAGAGCAGATGTCTCTCAGCTGCTCCACTGCATCCAGCCCCTCATGTTGACCTTCTGGTCTAACTTCTCCAGACGCGCAGCAACCAGATGCAGAGTCTGATGAGCTTGCATCTGCTGCACAGCGTCTGACAGACCTGCGCTTGTCCCCAGAGCGAAACTCACACTTTACGTGTCCAGGATGAAAGCAACGGTGGGCGGATGAAGCTGCTGTCAGTTTGGCCCTCACCCTGTCCACCAGCTGAGCGATCAGGGGGTTCTTGTTGAGCACAGGTCTCTGTGGGGACGTCTGTCTGCACTGGGGGCAGCTGTAGCAGCCTCTCTGCTCATCCTGGTTCCAGTAGCTGCTGATGCAGCCCATGCAGTAGTTGTGTCCACAGGGAATGGCCACCGGGTCCCTCAGCAGGTCCAGACAGATGGGACAAAAGAACGAGTCTTGCTCCTTCAGAAACGCGTCCGCCATATTCACAGGCTGATGTAGAACATACACACACACTCTCTAAGACACAAAAGCATTCTCTCTCTCTACCTCTTATACACGCACACAAACACACACACACAAACACACACATACACGAAAAACAACACAACACAACACAACACAACACACATACACACTCTCAAAGACACACAAACATTCTCTGTCTCCCTCTCCTTCTCTCATACACAGGAATGTGTTTGGTAGTGTTAAGGATCTGTGTTCTGGAGTGGTTTCCTGGGGAAGTGTGGTCAGGAAATGTGAGCGATGCAGTAGCTGTGGGCGATGGAGAGAGTGGAGATGACGGATAGGATAAGAGTGTTAATGTTTAGGAGGGTTCACTGACAAATAATCAGCTCAGTCTTCATAATCCTTACTATTTATTTATAGTTATTTCTGAGTACCTTTTGGGTTACCCTTACCCTAACTGTAACCATTACCACAGATAGGGCTATTGCTATTGCAGTTTCACTCCAATATGTCACCAAAATGAAAAACAAAATGAAGAATTTTGAACCTGACTTCAACGTTAGGATGTACTTGAAATGTATTATTGCATATTTCATTAGGTAATGGCACATTTACATAATTATGTATATGTATACATCATATTTCAGAAAACTTCAAAATACAAAAAAATATTGACATAATGTAAATAATCAGCAGTGGAAGTTTTGTGGGGATATCTATTAGTTAAGAATATATCCCCTCATAAGCGTATAATAGACATTAACAGGGTGATAACACACAAAAATCTACTACGAATGCAGTGCTATCACTTATTTCCGAACTCTAGGGTGGTATACCTTGCCAAAAATCCCTATATGAGACTTATTCCCCTCAGATGGTACCGACCAACCCCTCTGTCTCAAGGACTATCTCTGTTCAGCCAAACAACAAATGTTCTGTTAGTAAGATAGTCTAACTCCCTAAAATGTCCATTTTATTGCAATGGAAAATGGATCTATGCTGTTTGATTACTATACGAGTCATTAGATTATTAAGGCACTTTAAAGGGGAACTTGGCAACTATTTCAACGTAATAAACCCGTTTAGAAATCATTTTGGATGGTTAAATGACCTGTTCCGGTGAAAATGGTGACTTTTCCCGCTGCCCCTAGCGTCCCCAGGCGGAAAACCAACCTTGCAACATTGAGACTACCATCCCGGAAAGAGAAGTGAGAAACAAGAAACTTGTTTTAAATCGTGTTTCTTACCTTGTAACATCCACATTGTCTACCGAACTTATGCTAACCGTTTTGCTAGCTTGTAAACAAATCCATGTGCTTTATCATTACCTTTTTCCACAGTTTGAAATAGCATAATGCACAATTTCTCCAGCAGAGGGGGAAATCCTGCCAAGTTTCCCTTTAATGTTAAGCCTTTTCCTCAGGCCACTCAGGACCAGGCAGGAAGCAGTAGACCCTTTAATGTATGATTGGGTGTTGTGCATTATGTATAATGATTTAGATACACAAAATATAATGAATGTGTCAATGTAGAAAGTCAAGGATTATACTTATTTTTATTTTCATTATTGTTTTTTTTATACTTTATTTAACCAGAAAGGTCCCATTGAGATACAATATCTCTTCTGATAGTGTAAACATGTCTGCAGTAGCATACTTAAAAAAGCAAAACTTGTTAACATTAAAGGTGCTATAAGCGATATAACGCGGTTTCTAAGCTAAAACATTTTTTGTCACATACAGCTAATATCATCTCACTATCCGCTAGCTGCCTGTGCCCCGCACTGTAAAAAAACACGGTCTCCATGGACAGCCTAGGCTCCAAAAACAGCCACAAAACAACAAACCTTGCCCATAAAAACATAACAAACTGTTCCAGCAAATCACAGACGAGATGCACGTTTGGGAAAGTTTCAATTGCACGGGAGGGAGGGGGAGGGAGTAACGAGCTAGCTCTCTGTTTTGTTTGAATGTCAACAGAAGTGACGTTACCCTGCATCGCTTATAGCACCTTTAAAAACATTAAAAATAAGTGAAAGGCAAAACTTGTTAACATTAACATTAAAAACATTAAAAAAAATAAATGAATTGATTACGTAAAACATACATAAAACTCCTTTTGCTTTTGAATTCCATATGTAGACAGATAGCACATTATTCACAATTGATAAAGGTACCACTTGGCGATAACTGATTGTAAATGGACATAATGGAATTCTAAATGGAAGCTTGGGAGGAGCATGCCTTAATTTGTCAGGTAAATTAGTCCCCGTCTACCTGTTCAATCAAACAACACCACATATTGATATGTTTTTCCCATTCCCATTGCCATATCCCATTCCATTGCCATATCCTTATATGTGAGTGATGTGTTAAATGATGTGATGCTAAATGAAGTAATATGAAATGGTGTGAGATACTACAGTAATTTCCAGCGTATTAGCCGCATCGTGTATAAACTGTGTTTTATGCAATTACTTATACACACTCATATTAACTGTAGTGCCCAATAGCTCAATGACTCAGAATCAGATGGTGATTTAATCATAAAGAAGTATGAAGAAATTTAATGAATTCCCATGTAGAGCCCACCCATGTATATTAACCTCATAGCTGAAGAAATTTAGCAAAATCAACAAGTAAACTTCAGTTAATGGGCGGGAAATTACAGGTATGTGCTAACAACATCTATATATTTGAGTCACACCAGCTTCACTGATGATCCAGCATCTAACCAAAACCCAGGGTAAAGCGTGTGAGTGAATGTGGTCTGGACTCTGTGCAGGAGGGTCATTGTGTCAGAGGTGCTGTAGATTCCTGCCCTGTAATCCAGATACACTCCTATTCTGTTGGAGCTGGCCACTAGAGAGAGGTCAATCTCTTTATTTTTATGGCAGAAAGAATAGCTGGAGCTGGAGAGTCTCAGCCTCCAGGACTGGCCATTACTTCCAAAGAAACTGTTATCATTGCCACCTTTCCTGCTAATGTTTTTATATGAGACTGCTATATAAACCAACCCGCTCCACTCAATCTCCCAGTAACAGCACCCAGACACACACTCTCTACACAGCACCTGCCACCATTCATCAAATCTGTCTGGATTATCAGGATATGACTGGAGCTCAATTCTATATTCCACCCTTCTGTTCCCCTCAGACAGATGAAGTTGTCTGTGTGCTGTGTTTGAATCCAGTGTGAAGTGACAGGAATCTGTTGGAGGAGAAGACAAATAAGGAAATCAGGACATTCAGGAAATGAAATGATTAATCGATTTCTGGGGGTGTTGTGTTCAGCTGTAAAATGAGTTGTATTTTTTGTTTAAATGCTGATTTAGCTAGTAGCACAGATCCCATGTAAAGAGGACAAAGGCCATCTTCTTTAGGTTTGTTATCTGAAATTGAACAAAGAGGCCTTTATCATCACCGTCCTGAATGATCACATGCCTTTGACTTGTACCTTGTGAGATGTATACATTTATGTACTTGGACATCATTTTGCAATAGCAGCTGGATATAAATTCCAGCTTTTCGTTCTATTTTTTGAAGATGACGTTCCAAATTTAGCTCAGACATGCAAGCAGTATATAGTGTGTTTAGGTGAGTCCAACTGGATCTGTCCATGCACCAACTATTCTATCCCAAAGGGAGGCAGGTGGAGTGAGGTTGAGCAAACAATAAAGTAAGTGCTACAACTGATGAAGAACTGAGTATAAATTAAGAAAGAAAGAAAGAGAGAGAGAGAGAGAGAGAGAGAGAGAGAGAGAGAGAGAGAGAGAGAGAGTGAGTGTGTGTAACTGATGAGGAGAATGATTGAAAATGTCATTATTAATAAATCATGACTTGAGATGAATGAAATCTGTGTGTATTAAACTCACATTGTAGGAACTCCTCTCTGGTTGTTGGTTCAGAAGGCAAAATAGCCTGGACTTCAGTCACTATTGAGATTGAAAGAATCATATAATTAACAACACTTCAGTAATTGGATGTCATCTTGTTGCTTGGATCATCAACTACCTCACCAACAGACCACAGTACGTGAGGCTACGCGGCTGTGAGTCAGATGTGGTGGTCTGTAGCACGGGGGCCCCACAAGGCACAGTGCTCTCCCCCTTTCTCTTTTCCCTGAATATGTACCTCAGACTTTCAACATGACACAGATTGCTGCCATCTCCAGAAATGTTCTGATGACACAGCTATTGTTGGCTGTGTTAAGAATGGGAATGATCTGGACTATAAGGTGGTCATCACCAGTTTTGTTGAATGGTGTGGAAAGAACCATCTGCAGATAAACACCAGTAAGACAAAGGAAATGGTGATTGATTTCAGCCGTAAGGCATCATCAGTTGCACCAGTGAACATCCAGGGAGTAGACATTGAGTTGGTATCAGTCTACAAATACCTGGGTGTTCACCTTAACAATAAACTAGACTGGTCACAAAACATAGATGCCCTGTACAAGAAGGGCCAAAGTCGTCTCCACTTGCTGAGAAGACTGAGGTCTTTTGGTGTGTGCAGGTCATTATTAAGGACCTTTTATGACACAGTGGCGTAAGCTATTTTTTATGCTGTAGTCTGTTGGGGTAGTGGGTTTTCTGAGAGGGACAGGAAGAGAATAAAAAATGAGCTGGTGAAAAGGGCCGGCTCTGTCCTGGGCTGCCAACTAGAGCCTGTTGAGGTGGTTGGGGAGAGGAGGATGTTGGACAAATTGGCATCCATCATGGCCAATTCCTCTCATCCCCTCCATGGGACAGTGGCTGCGCAAAGCAGTTCTTTTAGTAACAGACTACTACACCCATCATGTAAGAAGGAACGCTTTCACAGGTCTTTTATTCCATCTGCCATGATGGAATCATGGCCATGACCACTGTCATGAAAATCTGTAATGTTAATGTAGTGTCTGAACTTCATTATTAATCACTGTGTGATTTAGTTTTTTAGGTGTGCTTGTATGCTGGGCATACTGTATACAGCTTTCTCTTACTTTTTTATTCATATACTACTGGGCTGTTGAAAAACAATAAACAGACAGTAAATATGGAGACACCTTTAGAGGTTGTCAACGTTACTGATAGACAATGTTATCTCTACAATGTGGTATGTGGGAACACTAACCATGGCAATAAAAAAAAACTCATGAAATTCACAAACAAACTAAGCTTAATAGCACAAACTAAAGGAAAAGTATTGTATGTCATTTTATGTAAATGATATATGAATATGACCAACCGGCTGCAGAAATCGTCATGGCTTCCAGATTGGAGAAATCCTCCAGCTGCCTCTGTAGTGTGGAAACAGATCTCCTTACAGCCTCAAAAGAGAGGCTTTTGTTGACAGAAATGCAGGGTAAGTCTTTAGATTTAGGTAGTTCGCTGACTGACTGGAAGGTCTATGTGAAGAACCGAGAGAGAGAGAGAGAGAGAGAGAGAAAGTGAGTCAAGTTCTTGTTCACAAACAACACATTACAGGTTTTTTTTTCTGATTGATTAAGCATATTTTTGCAACTACTGGCTATTTTTGCAAAACTCTACACACTAACCATTAAACCTTATAGCCAACCAACAAAAGATTATAAATGTCTTGCAAAAGCACACAACTCTTGCATTCTTGTGTCAGAACCGTTTACACGCCAACAATCAATGATTGTGTAACAGATGCCAGCCATCACAGCTGTGCGTGTGCAACGCTGGCATGAAAGCTAGCAGTCTGGGCTTTTAGCTTGATTGTTTGCTTGAACAGGTGCTGTTGTTTCGCGGGTTCGAGTCCGGGTGTGTGCAGGGCTGAATCGCGCAGGTTCAACACAACGCAGGTTACACAAGCACACAAAGCACCAACCACACACTAATAGTTTAAATGGAACTCACTTAAGGCTTTTGGTTTCTCTGTGTGCAGGACATAAGTTAGCAATATAGTTTTAGTACTGTAAACAAGCATATTACACAAAGGTATTGAAACAGAAATCAAAAGCACAGTAGAAGAAAACAAAAACATTTTAGACAGGGAAAAAAAACAAGAACAAATAGGCTACACCTTCTTTCTAGGTCTGGCTGTAAGATTTCATCCACATCACATATTCTAGGCACCATGGAATCACTTGGTCCTCCTCCTTCACCTCCTCCTCTTCATCCATTTCTTCACCTCCTGGTCCTTGTCTTTCTCCTCCTCTCATGTTATTCTCATCATCCTCCTCTCCTTATCTAATTCTTACCCCTACAGTACTCTCTGTCCAACATTGTCTTGCACTGTAAGCCAGACTAAAGGAATACCAGTGCTTAAGCTTTGATTTGCTGAGTGAACTTATTTTGTCCTACCATGTGTGAAAAGCTACAAGTGTGATTAACTTACAATGTAGATTACAATGTATGATTAGCTACACGTGTTTCAGTTAGTTTCAGAAATTGTGCTTCAAGAATCACTGTTACTGAATCAGTTAGTGTTAGTAACTAGACACAATTCTTCGGTCACAGTTACCTTGAGGAAATGGACGTGATCGTCTGTGAGTAAAAGCTGCTTCAGGTCAGCATCTCTCCACTTCAGCTCAGCAATCTCCTGCTCCAGTCGCTTCAGATGTTCTTCAGCCCGACTCACCTCAGCCTTCTCCTGAGCTCTGATCTGCTCTTTCACCTCAGAACACCTCCTCTCAATGGTGCGGATCATCTCAGTGAAAATCATCTCACTGTCCTCCACTGCTGTCTGTGCAGAACTCTGATAGGAGACACACACAGACATGATGTCCATCTAGAGTTCACTCACCCAGCTCTTCCGCAAAACCTGTTACCAGTGTGGGCTTAAAGGAAGTGAAAAATAACTTGGCTGACTGGAGGAGACTGACTGACTGGAGGAGAGCTCGGATTGAGCTCTGACATTGTAGCCAGCTGCTGGACTGTTAACACTCAATATGTTCTGAAGAAGTCCAGACAACGATTCTACTTCCTTCACCAGCTAAGGAAATTCAAAGTTTCTACATCCATCATGAAGGCCTTCTACACTTCAGCGTTGAGAGTGTTCTAACTGGTAGCATCATCACCTGGTATGGGAACTCCACAGTTAGAGATTGTAGTACTCTGCAGAGAGTAGTGCTTCAGCTGAACGCATTATAAGAACTCAACTCCCTGCTCTACAAGATTTCTATTCCAGAAGAGTACTCCTAAGAGCCCAAAAAGATTCTTGGAAGGACTCTTCTCATCCTAACAATGGATTATTCCTACCGCTGAAATCAAGAAGACGCCATGTAGTCACAAAGCCAGAACTGAGAGACTCAGGAGAAGTTTTTATCCCCAGGCCATCCAAACTCTGAACTCACACTATACTGACTTTGCACACATTCACTCCTCAGCACTCTCAAAAATTTCCCAACTCTGAACTCACACTAGACTGACTTTGCACTCATTCGGGCCTCAGCACTCATGACCCACCCCACCCCCAATACATAGCACATTGTCTCATGAGGAAGCTTCTCCAACACACATATTGCACACTGCCCTCTCCCCACATATACAGCACACTATCCCATCTCCCTTGTCATCCACCCAACACACACAAGACCCCTGGCAGTTGGGTTAGCCCCTTGAGCCGTGGATCTGCCCAAGGTTTCTTCCTTGGTAAGGGATTTTTTCCTTGCCCCTGTTGCTCTTGGGTGCTCCTTGTTGGTGCCCCCCAATCCCAATCCTCCCCCACCTTTCTTATGCAGCCCTTTGCCACTTAATCTCCCCCATAAATGCACAAATAGGGCTGACACCAGACATAATTTCACTGCATTTCTTACTTCCAATAACTATTTGCATGTGACAATAAACTTCCTTGTATCCTTGTCTTCTCCTGTGGTCAGTACTCACCTTGAGCATCCCCACAGCCTTCCTCAGCTCCTGCAGCTCCTTCTCTCTCTCCTGGATCCTTTGCTGTAATTTCCTCTTGGTCTCTCCCAACTGTTTCTTTGTTAATAAAATATATCATAATAAAAAACAATATCATGTAATTGTCATTAGATGCCATGGCATTCTTGAAATAACAGTAAATAAGACTAACACCGGCTAATACATGGTGCTGTCAGGCCATTGGGAAGACATCTGGGTCATAACAACATGTGACACATAACACATTGCCTTTGTGGGCAAAACAGAGAACCAGGAGAAACACTGATTACATGCAGTAAATATCTATTCTAGGGGATAAACACAGTTGCAGGTCAGCTATTTTGGGGGTTGAAAAATAAAATTACCACTATGACCACTATGATCTGCACTGCCTGTGGGGATGGGGAAAATATCTATTGCGATTTTTCTGACAGGTATTGAAATTGTGACATGATTTTAAAAGCCTTTGCATTAGCTATCTGCGGGGGAATGTAACAAAAAGTAAATTACAAGTAAATAAGAAGATACAATTCACATTATTTAAAACTGTAAATGATAATTAAATGCAATTCAATTTGAAGTTAAATGTAAGGACCATGGTGGGAATTATTTTTCTAGTGGTGGGAATACATTTTTTAGAGCCCCTTTTGTGTTCTCTCGGAATAGATTTGCTTTCCCTTGCGATAGTTTTTGTGTTCCCTTGTAATAACTTCTGTGTTCTCTCACAAAGTCAAAAGTATTGCAAGGCAATGCAAAACTTATTGCGAGAAAACGCAAAAGAGCCTCTAAAAATAAATTCCCACCTCCTAAAAAGATAATTCCCACAATGGTCTTTCGGGGACTAAAGGAGAATTCATATACATCTCTGTTTCTCGAGGTCACGAGTACTGTCGGTATGATAAAAATGAAAACAATCGGTTTCTACCTAGTTCAAGTTGCTGGAGCCAGCAGCTAGAGCTGCCAGGCAGCTACAGTGCTACACTTTGGGAGCATGTTCATGATCCCCAATGTTCGTGCCCCCAGAATGTAGCACTGTAGATGCCTGGCTGCAGCAACTCGAGCTATATGTGTACCGACCGGGCTTTTTTTTTTTTTGTACTGACAGCACTGGGTGACCTTGACAAACAGAGATCTATTTGTGAAAAATGGCTGGATTTCCCCTTTAATGTGAGGTTAAATTGAATATTAATTGAAATTTAAAGTTCATTTAAATTGACACACTATACATTAATTTCCCCTGTCATTCTCCTTTTGAAGGCTGTTTATTTTTTCAGCCTCATACAATTCCATGCGCCACCATTTACTTTGACTGTTGCATTTAGGTTGCACATGTGCCTGTCAATCATATGCAGCTCCTCCCAGCGCTCATCCATCGGCACTTAAAGTCTCTGAACGGAGGGAAAACGTGATGAAATACAATTTATGTATGAATGTCATATGGACTGTCATATGCCTCTAAATCCTAATTAGACAGGCATGTTTTTATGACACGCCATTCTGTCTAACTCAAGACTGCATGTTTCAATCCACTATAGCCTATAGCAATACCATTTCAAGCACACTTACCTGTTTTTCACTTCTTCCTGCAGAGGTTGACACAGTATCATGACCTTTGTGTTCGTCCGCTAAGCAGAGCAAACAAACACAACTTTGATCTGTACGACAAAACACCTCCAGTGGCTTCTCGTGTTGGGAGCAGATCCGCTCCTGGAGCTGACCTATGGCATCAACCACCTTGTGTTTTCGTCCAGGATAAAGTTCATTGTGAACTTTATAGTGAGTTTCACAGTAATACACCAAACACTCCAGACAGGATTTCACAGCTTTGAGTTTTCTCCCAGTGCAGACATCACACTCCGGTTGAGCAGAGGCAGGAGCAACAGGTTGGACTCCGGTCTTCCTTATTTGCTCCACAAGCTCAGCAAAAATATTATTTTTGTTTAAAACAGGCCTTGGAGTGAAAGTCTGTCTGCACTGGGGACAACTGTAAACTCTCTTCTGATCTTCCTGGTCCCAGCAGTCCTTAATGCAGTCCATACAGTAACTATGTCCACAGCAGGGCTCTCAAGTTTTGAGGACAGGCAAGAGTGAGATCCCCCCTCCGAGGGTTAAAGGGGTGGCTAGTCAGACGGGTTGGTTGCGAGAATGGGGGTGTTTCATTAATACAGTTTTTTTCAACTGCTTACACACTAAATCTTTGCTTGTGCTTTTGCACAATTGAATTTTCTAAACATGTCTTCCAAACATCATAACCCCACACCAAATCTGCAAAACCATACGCTAATTCTCAATGTTTGACTCAGTTTTCAATGTACTAAAACACATTTAGCAAAACACCACACACAATTTTCTGCTTAACACACAAAAATCTAACAGGAAGTAACTTGATTTCGTTTTTCAAACAAACCCATCAAAATGCTACACTAAATCACCAGTGCTTCACTCTCTCTCTTCACATGTGTAAACACTCATTACTTTACGGAACACCATCCAATCATTGCCTTTATAGGCCTATGAATACAGTAGATATACTCTATATGTAGGTATGGACCCTTTCAATCTGGCTCTAGAGGATTTCCGGTTGAAATGTTCAGAACCAATGCAGATTTAATACTTTGAAAGGAATGTTCTACAACTCGTCGACTTTATGTACAGTAAAACTGGTCTTTTTTACTATATTTTTGTGTGTATGAATACATACATAACCACTCCCCCCCCCCCGCACACACACATACAGACACACACACACACACGCATAAACACACGCACACACACACACACACTTTTCTTTAGAAAAAGCAAAGTCATTTGATAGTAGTCAGTCATTTCCATAGGCAAAATCAGTTTTTTCAGAACTCCATGTACATCTGGTGGTCATTGTACTGTATTTTGCTTTGCTTTGTTCTTGTTGGCTGTAAAATACTGTATTCACAACAGCAAATTATTTGGGAAAAATCACTATTTTTTGTTTCAATATTGCTTGCATTTTTACTGTGTATTTCAACTTCTCTCTGTAGATACCGTAACTTTCACTATTGTATGGAAATACATAAAGTCTATGAAAGACGAAAGAGCGTTAGTTCTTGAGCAACAGTGTGTACATGATGTATCCAAAAGGTCATATTATGACAAAAGTGTTTGTAATGTGAGGTGAATGTTTGATTTAAAGATGTGTTTATGACATTTTGAACATTGTGTGTCATTTTGCTGGAGATTTGAGGCATTTTGCATTTTGTGTGAGCGATTGTTGGTTTTGTGTGTGGAGTTTTGAAAAATAGACAGAGTTTTGAAAACGTGTGTAAACAGTTGTAAAAAACTGTAATACTACAACTTTTTGTTGCTGTTATTAATATGCATTCAGATGTTCCAGTGTAACAGAGGTCGCTTTACCAGCCACTCCACGGCCCTTGAACCCGCCCCACCTCAACACACACCGCATGGAGTCGAAGCTCTCTAACCACTGAGCTAAAGCCCCAAGCTTCCAACTCAGCGGTTAGAGCCGTTCTTAAGGTTAGGGGTGTGAAGATTTACACGTGCAACTAGCATCACCAGCTAGCATTCACCAGCCCCAGGTCGGTTAACAGTTGATCCAATATTAGTTGTGCAGAAATATAGCCCATCACACCAACTGAATTGAAATAGAAATTGTATAGATTTGTATTTTTTGTAATTATTCCACATTTAGTGTAGTCATATTAGAACCTGAAGTAGCCTACAATCCAAATGCAAGCATGAAACTTCAGAGTATTACCTTTCATTTGAGGCCAAGATTACTTATAAGGGGTTCATATATAGTAAGCATTTGATTGCCAGTATGCATTTTGGATAACCCAAAGTCCTATGGGGAGTTTTCATCGGGCATTTTACAAGATGCATGAGTATACCTTGGCAAATAATGGTCTAAAGTACTCATGTTGTCATTCTATATTGATCTACTTTTGCACACAGCATGACAAGACCTAATGCTAGGACTCAAGTCATATCAAGTCAAGACTTAGAGGACTGAAATGTGGTCAGTTCAAAGGTGCTTGTTATCTGGTAGAAAAAGAAAAGAATAATCTAGCCTTTGTAACTTTGTGTCAGTACATCACACAGTTATTATAATTGTTTTCCAACAGTGCCTCAGCTTTCCAAAAGAGAGCAGGCATTTGATCATTGGCTAAAGTATATAGGAGCAATGCCCTTTTAAGTCAAAATGGGGCAAAAGTATAATTTATAATTGCTCAGATTTGCAAAAGAAAAGATTTTACACATGGCACTAACAATTCAATAATGGGCCTTTTCACCACCTTTGAGCATCCACTAACCTGGACCTTTTAGGGGGCTTTCCTCTCAGGGTGAATGAGAGGATGCTTAATTACCCGACATTTTTGAATACAGATGCAATGATTAATGCATCCATGGCCAGGATATAATTATATAATATGACACGATTTTAAAAGTGACCTATAACAAGGCTATGCAATAAGCTACTATTCAAACGAACACTTAAATTGTTCTTAAACAACGAGTAGGAAAACTATAGTAACTAATGAGAGATTGAAATTAATGAAGTTATTACCTGATTATCCTGTTATCTTCCATCTCCAGTTGGTTCTCTTCCAACTCCACCTCGTTTACCACCTCCACTATGCATTCACCGAAGGCCGAGACTGCTCACGAAACTGAAACTCAGAGTTCGCCCGGCAACAAAACAAAACAATTTCCTAATTGGTTGAGAAATCCTATTTTCTGATTGGCCGATAGGTTAGTAACTGAACAGCAGCTCTCTGAGCTGAATGAGCGCACAGACAGCAACGTTGTGTGACACGTTTGTAAAATATAGCCCTTAGAAATTTCTGTGCGGGCAAGTTAATAATTTCTCGGAGTGAGAAATGCCATGTGTGGCGTGTGAGCGTGTGAAGTCATTAAAATGCGTGTGTCTCACGCTCAATGCGTGAGACTTGAGAGTTCTGGTCCACAGTGAAGTCACAGGGACCTTCAGTAGGTCAAGACAAATCGGACATGTAAAAAGGTCCTGGTTACTTGGAAACGCGCCTGCCATTGTTCTGTTTCTTCTGTGCAATACTTTACAATACAATACGTTTCATAGGCCTGTCTTTTTTGCCTGAAATCGGTTTGTGCTTGCGCGCAACTTTGTAACAACTTCCTTGATATGCGGTAGGCGTGTTTACTTGGGCGTGTTAGTGCTTGCCTGTCATGACGATTTACACGCAAAGGCTTTCTGAACCAGTTAAAAAATAATAACGTGAACGATTAATTTTGAATGCTGTCGAGACAACTATCATTAAACAGTAGTCAGGGTTGGGTAGTAGGCTAACGTATTACATGTAATCTGGATTACAGTTACATTGAGAGCACTGCTCTCCCATCCCCACATCCACGGCTGAAGTGCCCTTGAGTAAGGCACTTCCCCTCACTGATCCCCGAGCGCCGCTGTAGCAGACAGCTCACTGCTCCGGGTTGATGTGTGCTTCACTAATTCACGGAGTGGGAGACCAAATGTCCCTCACGGGATCAAAAGAGTATCTATACTTACATACTAACTTATTTACTATTGAGGCAGGTCTCTCGGCACACTGCCTGATCTTTTCCTCCTAATCTTAATGTAGCTTCTTGTTTTAGTGTTACCGTTTACTTTGAGAAAGTCAGCAGGTCCCCCTGGTTGAAAAACATCCCAAAGGAATAATTTTCTCACCCCCACAATTGAAATGGACATGGTGTGATTTAATCTCAGGCCATGTCCCTGGGTCAAAAAAATCCAGCAAAAGCTAAATTCATTGTCCAGGTGTGCCCTTATAAAGGTTAAGCGGAGTTGTGCATGTTTGGAGAATAGTGATCCATGATCACATCCATGATGACTAAGTGATCAATTTTGGGATGGGGTGAAAATTTCAACCACCAAAACACCACCCCCAAAGTGGAGAATAGCTATAGAAATGTATTAGTTTTGGGTGTTTTTCAGACAATGGACCTGGTGACCTCAAAGTAAATGGTAACACTAAAATAAGGGGCTACATGAGATTTTTGGAGGAAAAGATCAGTTAATTCAGGCAATAACAGGAATGCTTTACTCAGAGCAAAGAGATTTCTTAGATGTAATGAAAAAATAAAGAGAAAAATAGAATGAGAATTCTTTCATCAATTCAGTGGTGGTGTCTTTTACTTAAGGGACATATTTATTGAAGTAATCTAAAAGTAATCCTAAAGTAATCAGATTATGTTACATGTTTTTGGTAATCCAACTGATTACGTTACCGATTACAAAAATGGCCAAACTTCAGTCAGGCCAATCACATCGCAGTATAGAGTCGGTGGATGGGCTTAACATAACGACGGCAGAGTTGCGACGGTTCCGCGTGAATTCCCTGCTTGAAAACAAAGATCGATGCTGCTGCTGGCAAACAGCAAGACTCAAGTTAAGCTTTTTTTTATTAAGTTTGATCAACTAGCCAACTAGGAAAATCCATGGGACTCATGAGTTGTAGCGATCCTATTGCGTGCAGAGGGAATTTGAAAGACAACCGTTTACCCCTCTGGATTGAGCATTGCCTATGGTGAGTTCCCAGACCCTACATCTTGATGTGGGTCTGGCTCGTCAGGCTAGTATAGTGTACCTTTAAGATGTCTTTCTCTATACTATATAATTTTTTTATTTATCTATTATATCAGTGGTTCGCATTTTGGTTCCACGACCAATACCTGTCTCTCTGGATGATCTGGTCTACTGGTTAACTGATAGCAGTGGTTGTTACCTACTGGACATGATAAAGTGCAGCACTGAGTACAAATAACTGAATATTTTATTTACTTACTGTAGCCTACATTAACACCACCACACACAAAAAGTAAAGTAAAGAAACGTCATGCCAGTCCTCAACTGGTACAAATGCAAATGCATAAAACATACATCTCACTTTATGTTTTTGATTCTAAACCAACACAAAACATTTCTCATTTCAAACTCTGTCAGTTCTATACTGGATGAGTACAGTTTCATTACGATTTACTGCCATATTTGCCATATACAACAAAGCATTTGTCATGTGATAAAAGGGACTCAACACCTGAAATTAGAGAGTGGAGAGTGAGGTTTTATTAAATTGGGCTGAACAAACCATTCACAAACAATAGTATGGTGTGTTACAGCAAACGTCCAGAGATACCTATGTATTAGCTGCTTGGATCCAAAGATGTGGGAAAGGCTGTTTATTGCCCACCCGTCCATTCATCTGTTGTTTCCAATCAAGCAGAAAAAAATCTTGGGCCCATATGCTGGATCCTTACATGTGAGTGATGTGTGAAAATTATGATGTACATTACATTACATTACATTTAGGGGCGGTGGTAGTGTAGTGGTTAAGGAGCTGGGCTAGCGTGCAGTAGCCTGAAAGTTGTCGGTTCAATTCCCGGCTTCCACCGTTGTGCCCTTGAGCAAGGCACTTAACCCCAAGTTGCTCCGGGGACAATGTGATCCCTTGTAATATAGCTGACATATGTAAGTCACTTTGGTCAAGAAGTGTCTGCTAAATGTAATGTAATGTAATGTACATGTATGTGCTAAAGACATCTGTAAATCAGTCACAACAGCTTCACTGATGATTTACCACCAAACGCAAAGCCAGGATAGAGTGTGTGAGTGAATGTGGTCTGGACTCTGTGCAGGAGGGTCATTGTGTCAGAAATGCTGTAGAAGGCCAGGGTTCCTGCCCTCTGATCCACATACACTCCTATTCTGGAGCTGACCACCAGAGGGAGTTTAGTGTGTTTATCATTGTGCCAGAAACTGGAGCTGGACTTGGCGAGTTCCAGCCTCCAGGACTGATCATTGCGTCCAAACCCACAACTATTACCCCCTCCTTTCCTTTTGATGCTTTTATAGGAGACTGCTATAAAAACTAAAAGCCCACTCCAATCTACCTCCCAATAGAAGCGTCCAGACACACCTTCTCTACATAGAACCTGAACATTATTCTCAAATCTCTCTGGATGATCACGATATGACTGGTCATCAGCTCTCCTCTCCACCTTCCTGTTCCCCTCAGACAGATGGAGTTTTTTGTGTGCTGTGTTTGGATCCAGTGTGAAGTAACAAGAGTCTGATGGAGGAGAGACAAGAGAAAGGTTTCTGAAGTTAAAATGTAACAGAATGAATTCAACTGAATTCAATTTTATTTACCCAGTGTAACATAAAGGTACTTCATGGAGCACAGCTTGAACTTGATCTACCTGGAAGTGTATGTGGGGCATCCTTTACATATTGTGTGATATGTTAACCTTGTCTTGGTGATGTTGACTTAATGAGTGAGACAGCAATATGTGTTGATATTGGGTTGAAGATGTCGCTATATATGCTTTGGGTTTAATCCTTACTGGCTTGATTTTCAGATATATGCACCTGGACAGTGGTAAGCAAGCCGGCACCTACGCTGCTCATTATTCTATCTGACATTTATTTTCCAAAATGCCTTTGACAACCAGCATAGGCTATATTCTAATTTTCACTACAGCAAAGTGAGGCTGTCACAGCCGACCCAAGTTAATCTTTCCACATGGCATTCTTCTTGAATTTCCCCTAGGGATCAACGAAGTATATCTATCTTTAAAGGAAAATTCCGGTATTTAGCACTTTTTTTCAGTTTTGAAAATGAACGTTAAGGGTTGTTTTAGGACATGTTTGAGCCAGAGACTTTCTAATGTGGAGACACAGCACTCAAAAAATACTCTATAGAAATGCATGGGGCTAGTTTGTCAAGCCAATATGGCCGTTGTCTACACATATCCCACCCCTTCCTTGGCAAAACGTCGACATGCGAATACATTGAGCCAATCATGTGGTGTGATGTGAATACATTGAGCCAATCATATAGTGTGTTGTGAAGACATTGTGCCAATCATGTGTTGTGATCTCGCCGCTGGAGCAAGATTGGTGTCGTGAAGCCTTGCGCACGCGCATTTCTGCCGAAATGGATGCCCGACGAGTGCTCAAAAATCGTTGTCAAATGGCCGCCGAGTAGAGGGACTTGCCTAAAAGGACTTTGTTTGAGCATGCCTGCAGGCAGCCACTCTGACTAGTCAAAGGCGATTCAAAACGAGTCAGAAAAGTCGAGACAGGACCAATCGTCAAAATTTCGGTGTCCACCACTCTAGTTCATCCAAAACAAACCAGAAAAGGGACTCAAAGTGCTAAATACCGGAATTTTCCTCTAAGGTTATTTCTCACATTGTATATCCACCAAGAAGCCGATCAATAAATAGAATCTATGTCTCTATTGTTTAAAGGTTGATTTAGTCATGCTAATTAAGTAGAATGGAGAAAGCATGGCTTAGAAAAAGTATTTATAATGAAACTTCACATATAACACTTCACTTAGTAAAGATATCAAATGTGTGTGTCAACTCACATTGTAGGAATTCCTCTCTAGTTGTAGGGTCAGAAGGCAAAACAACATGGATCTCAGTCACTACAGATAGAAAGAATCGTATTATAATATAAACATGGGGACTTGAGGAATTGGTGTTAATGTCAATAGTGTCCTGTTCTTTAGCATTAGTATTTTGTGATCTCTTGTTGTGTAACATTAGGAGTATCAATCTTTTTGTCATGTCAGGAATGTGACGAACCTGATGCACACATTTTCATGAATTTCTCCTGGCAGAGAGTCTCCAACTGCCCCTGCAGTGTAAAGACAGATTTCTTCACAGCCTCAAAAGAGAGTCTTTGGTTAACATAGACGCAGGATAAGACTTTGGACTCCAGTGAGGCACTGACTGACTGGAAGGCCTAAAAAACAAACACATGACAGAGTGAGGGGGAGAAAGACAGATAGGAATACAGAGAGAGTTAAAGCCCTAATATAAAACATATTGATCATATTAAGCATTGAATTGTTCAAACTCAAAAGTTTAAGTCTACTATATATTAGGGCTGTCAAAATAACTGATTAATTTCGATTAATTAATTTGAGAAAAAATTAGTGCAGATTAATCGATTCCGTATGACCTTTGACCCTGAGCCGTTTTAGTCAGTAAAAATTAGACTGTAAAATGAAGGAGAGAAGAAAACGTGCTGCCTGGATCATTGATTGGAACATTTACTTTTAAAAAA
Source organism: Alosa alosa (assembly GCF_017589495.1). NCBI lineage: Eukaryota > Metazoa > Chordata > Actinopteri > Clupeiformes > Clupeidae > Alosa > Alosa alosa. The sequence goes on along the minus strand of NC_063193.1, from coordinate 17,603,612 downwards.
CAGCCTGATGGTGTTGATAAAAATAAAGTGTTGAAAATAAAGTGTTCTGCAATGTCTGCAGCAAGGAATTTGCATATCACCGGAGTTCATCAACTCTATAGTCGCACATCAATGCAAAGAAATAAGTGTTGACATTGAGGGGAGTGTTAATTTATTTTCATTGTGTCCCCTAGGTTATATCTGTGGCCTGAAATGCCTTGTATGTGAAAAAAAAAAACTTCTTCCCGAAGCACTTTTGAATTAATTTCCTCAGCATATTAGGTCATATCATAGATTATTATGGGCATTATTTGAACAGTGAAAATAATAATAAGAGTTTTTGAACTTTAATGTCACTAATGCTGATTATTCAATGATCCATTTGAATTTAAATATTTAAAATACTTTCACAGCAAAAATGATATATGTGATTAATTTAGATTAATTAATCACAGAGTATGTAATTAATTAAATTATTTTTTTTAATCGATTGACAGCCCTACTATATATATATATATATATATATATATATATATATATATATATTATATACACAGTACACCCACACACAGTATTAGGCCAAGTCAAACCCAGTTGATATGGGTGAACTGGAAATGTTGACCAAAACATTCAGCTACAACAACAGTGTAAAGTTACAGTAGATGTCATCCTCTGATGTTTGAGATTTAAATGTGAACTCAATCATTTTGTGCTCTCTAACAATGCATCAATGATACCTTGAGGAAATGGATGTGGTCCTCCGTGTGTGAAAGCTGATCCAGTTCAGCATCTCTCCTTTTCAGCTCAGCGATCTCCTGCTCCAGTTGCTTCAGGAGTCCTTCAGCCCGACTCACCTCAGCCTTCTCCTGAGCTCTGATCAGCTCTTTCATCTTAGAGCGTCTTCTCTCAATGGTGCGGATCATCTCAGTGAAGATCCTCTCACTGTCCTCCACTGCTGTCTGTGCAGCGATCTATTTAGAGACACACAATGAGGAGGGTCCATCTAAAGCAACCCACTCACTCAGCTCTTCCACCCAGGTTGTTACCCACAGTGTGGCTCAGAGAAACTGAAAAGTGGCTCAGCATGACAGACTCCCTGACTGACTGGAGGAGAGCCCTGGCACCTGACCAACGTATGAAATGGATCCTCCAGCAGCCAGCAGTTGTCATCTCCTGTGGTCAGGGGCCGGTTGCACAAAGCTATTTTAGACTAGTCTATAGTGTTAGACCAGTCTTAATTTTGTCCATATACTAGATACTTTAGATGTATATATGCAGTCTGACTATCTACTATTTCTAGGTCATAGACAAAGTCTATTTTTGTGAAACCGGCCCCAGTACTCACCTTGAGAGTCTCCACAGCCTTCCTCAGATCCTGCAGTTCCTTCTCTCTCTCCTGGATTCTCTGATGAAAGCCTCTCTGGGTCTCCCCAAAATATTCCTATGTGAAATAAATGCATAATGTCCACATTGCACAGGGGATATCACAGATTTATTATTATTTTCATATAATTCCTGTCATAATCAAAACTAGTTACTGATCCTGGCTAAGAGGTGGTCTGTTGAGCCTACTGATGAGGAGAAGGTGCAGGCCATTCATAAAAACATAAAATACATGTTTGTGTTTGTAAACAATTAATTTCAGATATCCACAGGAAGGTGTTAAAATTCATTCAGCTATAGGTAGCGAATTTCCCACAGCGGCTAATAAACAACCAAGTCTGCTTTACATTACGTGACATAGGACGCAGGACATGATGCAGGATACAGTAGCAATTCACAATTGACTAGTGGCAGTCGCAAATGCACCACATGTTGTACCCAGGCTCTGTAAAGGCCCTTCTTCATGGACAACATGCACTGGCAGTAACCATGAAGGCCCAAAGACCCAAATCAGCAAACATCACCAACAAAGTAGCTTCGGTGAGCATACTTATGCCTTGTTGATTATGGGTTTATGAAAGCCAGTCGGAGTGAGACCTGAGAACATACACAAGCAAAACCAATGGCCTGAATCCCCAACCAAAGAACCAAAGCAGAAAAAAAAACCCTTCACTGGTCAACAGAGCAGCCTTTGAGAGCATTTCACTGGGGCTTTCACATAGGCACGTTCCTTCACCTGTGTTTTGTTAAATTAGGGCCATGACACTTCCAGAAGGCTCAGCGGTGTCTGCCATTCTGGACCCAAACCCTTCCACACTCATCAATTAATTTAACATTTACTGTTTCTATTTCAACATTTTGTTTCTTGAAAATTGAAATGATGTATTTTCATTTCTGTATGAGGTTGATGACTGCTTGAAGTTGATTTTGTTTTACAAATTCATTACAGAGGAGTTTTCAATCCATTGTAATATTTCTGCCTCACACTCTATAATGGAACTCAAGAGCATAGTCATCCAATTTGTTCAACCATAGCTGTTGTGCCACACTTATCACCAAGAACTTACCTGTTTCTCTTTCCTCGCTGCAGAGGCTGACACAGTGTCATGGCCTTTGTGTTCATCCACCATACAGAGAAAACAGACACAAGTTTGATCTGTGCGACAAAATATTTCCAACGGCTTCTCATGTTGGGCACAGATCCTCTCCTGTAGCTGACCTGTGGCATTAACTACATTGTGCTTTCGCCCAAGGATAACATCATTGTGGGCCTTCAAGTGAGTTGCACAATAGGACACAAGACAGTCCAGACAGGACTTCACCGCTTTGAGTTTTCTCCCTGTGCAGACATCACAATCCACATCTTCAGGTCCAGCAATATATGGAACTGGATCAACAGGTTGGATTCTGGTCTTCCTCATCTGCTCCACAAGCTCAGCAAAAACATTATTTTTGTTCAAAACGGGTCTTGGAGTGAAGGTCTGTCTGCACTGGGGACAGCTGTAGACTTCCTTCTGGTCTTCCTGGTCCCAGTAACCCTTAATGCAGCCCATACAGTAGCTATGTCCACAAAGAATAGTCACAGGATTATTCAGTAGATCAAGACAAATCGGGCATGTAAAAAGGTTCTGGTTGCTTGGAGCTGCGTTTGCCATTCTTCCTTTTGTGCTGCCCAATGCTTCACTGAAAATGTTCAGAGTGCGCACGCTTTTAAGGGACTTCCTAGTTGTGTGGCGGGCGTGGTTCGTGCATTTTATTACGATTTATCCCTGAAGGCTTTTGAGTCATAATAATAAAGATGTTTCCAAACGATGGCATCTACATAATAGGCCTACTCTAATGAAATATAATAAGCCTACCCAACTTATATATCCACCCTTCACGAACAGAATAGACGCTCAGTGTGTCTTTACATGAGAATACTACAAGGGCGCCATCTACTGGACGTTTCGAATTGGAGATTTTTGTATGTTTTATTACATACAAAAATCACCATACAAATTATAACAAATAGGGGTACAAAAATTCAACACAAAGAGGACATAATATCAGAACAAATACATATAGTTCTGTCAGCTTTTTGGCTGCTGAGTCAGACAGTATATAGTGTCCATGTAGAATTTGACTTAGTTTTTGAAGGCTGCAAAACAAGTCCCCCCATTTACGTTTATGAATATGAAATTTTCCCAATAACAAGAGCAGATTTATCGTAAAGTCACCATTTCTATTAATGTCTGCATTTTCATAAAAAAATATGACATTCTTTTTCTGAAGAGTAACATTGCACAACCACACAGCACTACACATATTTTCTTTTCGGGCTGGAGCTGTAGGCTACTTGATTGAGCTGAGTGATGCTGAGCTATCTCAAATCCTACAACATGCATAACCCAAATGAATGATTAGGAAATATATGTGATCCTATGTGTGCTCCATCGCGCAGCTAGCCTGGGTGTTCCCATGCTGCCTTGTGCGCGATTTGATTCACGCTGCTAAGGCAGCCTGGAGACCATGAAGCAAATTTTCGCCTGAGATAGGGAACCAATCACAGAACAGGTGGGAAAGCAAGACGATGATGAGCTATGCACAGACGCATTTGATAGACATCCGTGCCACCCAATAAACGGATCTGGGCATTTTTTTCAAATACGAGAAAATGAACGTTTGGTTCCCAGACCACGTCTCATTGAGAAGTGGTGGCGCTAGCCAGGCTACATTATCGCCAACAGTGTTGGGAGTAATGCGTTACAAAAGTAATGTAATTACTGTAATATATTGCTGTTTGCAGAATTTGGGAACTTCTCACAATTTGTATATTATCAAAACACCTCCTTTTTTCGTATGGCCAACCCTGGCCGGGTGTCTGCCCCCTATGTAGCCATAGTATACACTCAATAAATTATATTGGTGGATGAGCTCACCAAGCTGCCACAAAAATTATTAAATAATCCCTAGTAGGCCTGTGTCACGTTCGCGCACATGCATGACATCCTCCCCCAGCTTCTGCCTGGCCACCTGGCTGCACATGAACTCTTCATGAACTTTACTACATATATCTCTCGGCTGCTGCCTGGCAACACATGACATCTTCAAAAAAAATCTACCACAAGATTTAATTTACTTTTTGACTTTTATTATATAGTTAAATGTTGAGACTGATGGGCATTTAGATCTAGAGGGTATTTGATGATCAATGTAAAGTTTCGTGTAGTTGAAAAAGTGTTGGAATTTCCAGCTGTTTAGCCTATTGCGAGACAAGGCCTTTCCTTCATTCATTGAACGTGCGCTGTGCTCTAATGGAAACGAAGTAGCCTAAATTGAGTTTTTTTTTTAATTATGCATGGTTTACTTTTTATTAAATTCGTAGGCTGGAATGCCTCGCGGCAATAATTGTGTTTAAATGTAGTAGCCTAGTGCTTCAGCCTCTGGCGAGCTCCAAAGGGGGCGGCTACTGTAGGTTGAGAGCAACGTGTTGGAGACCCATGGTGTAAAGAGACAAGGGCTTTATGCCGCTGTTGTGTAATTTATTGTAAATCACAATGGAATAGGTTATTTGAGATAACTGGGAAAACGGACGTTGGAGCTAACCGCTCAATGTTATCGCTATTATGCTAGCCTACTGTCTAGCTAGCTAACCACAACAGTGTTGTTATTTTATTTATGAGAAATGTCTGCAATACTTTTGAATGTAACTCGTAAATAAGTTTAAGAGTAGTTTTATAATTTGTTTCAAGTTTTTGTTTTGTTTTGGTTGTGTAATGTTACAGTTCGCCTCTGAACATTTTGTCAATGTTTAGTTTTTTCATCATAATGAGTTCAACAAGAGTCAACCCAGGGAGTAGGCAATAGGGTGTGGGCGTCATGACGTAATTACTTTGCGTGGCCGCCATGTTGATTGCCTCCTTTACCGCTACTCAGACTACTGCCTATGACTACTGCGTACTATACTCCCTCTCAGCCGTGTTTTAATTTGATTAATTTCACCTTAACTTGATTTCAACCATGGTAAACCGTTGCTGTATTGTGGGCTGTAACAGCGCAACACATGATCGCCATGGGAAAAAGATAGAAAATGGGTTAACTTTCCACCGCTTTCCTGCCTGGAGGCGCAACCACGGAGACCAAGTGTCAGAGATAACGAAGAGTCGTCGGCTCGCTTGGATCGCGGCTGTAAGACGACCGAACATAACTTTATATAGTTGTGAAAGTAGGTCTCCATTGTCGACATACAAACTGCCCTATGCTTATGAAGAACAGGGAGCAGTGACGACAAGTCGTCCAACGTGGCTTAAGGCAGGTCTGCTGGCCCGCGTCCGTAGGGCCAGGCATGGGACTGTTGTCATTGATGACTCTGTCCAGAGCAATCCTCTGCGCTTTGCTGAAGTAAAGTCCATCTTGTGGGCTTACTTCTCCGTGGACTTTGTTAATTCCTGCTGGTATTTTCCAGTAAGCTGGCACATCTGTCACGGTCTTTTTCCACGGATGCGACTGCTGCCTCAATCTTAAACAATAGAGCCCCAACATGTGTACATGCCTCTGCAATGCCAGCCATGCATGTACAGTGTGCACAGGAAACCTGGCCATCGTTGGCAATGATGACCCATGGCTTCAGGGGAGTCTCATTGATGCGCTGAGAGTGCAAGACCTGAGGAGAAATAAATGGACATACATTATGCAGGTAAGGACACCACTTCATTATGTTTCATTCTATGCAGGAAACCAAACATTAACCTCAACCCCTCAGTAATGTGTATACATGACATATAAATGACATTTATACGACAGTAAAGTATAACATCTGAAAATTATTTCAACATTCATCTTTCTGTTGCTATCCCTCTGCTGACAGCAAAAATTCGTACTACAAAACTGCTGCATTAACTAAGCGTGTTGTGAAGCTAAGTCTGACGTGATTTTGCTTACAGATTGGCGTGAAATCATGCTCTCACAACAACCACGCTGTTATCTTAAAAAGGACATCACGCAAAGGTTGCCTTCAAGTAAGCAAAACGATGCTTTGAAAAGCGTCGTGTTTCTGGAAAGGCAAGGGGGTAGCAACAGGACAACAGTACAGAGACTGACAGGTCCGATGGAAGAGCTAACGTTAATGTTATGAGAGTTAAAATATGGGATCTTTTACGGGAAAATACTAAAACGGCAGCGGGAAAAGGCTCAAATACATGAGAAACCCGGAGGGTTTAGGGAGGGTTGACAGTTAACGTTACTAACTACACCTTTGAAACACATAGCAGCTAGTTAAAAGTACATTACATGCGTGAGTGGTTGTTAGCACTAACGGTTAGCAGCTACTAAACTAGCAGGTGCCAGAGCCCGTTGGAGCACAGCTTACCTTTGTACGAATTACTGTGTTCCCACTGTTTGCTGGCTTTATGATCTGCAGCTCCTGAACCCACCCATTCGTGAACTGCACATGAGACTCCAAGGACTTGTAGCTTCGGAACTGTTCTGAAGTATAGGCTCTCACACCACAAACAAGGTAGCCGAAGACGTCTGATATGCAAAACAGTGGCAACAAGTCGTCGTCGGTGCTCCACTCATTGTTTGGAATTTCATATGGATCCAAATGATTAATAATGCTGATTTTGTCAACATACCGGTCCCTGGCTTCTCTATTTAATGTGTCCCGGTAAATTCCAGATCATTTTCGGGATTTTAACATATTTTTTCTATCTATTTTTCTATCTATTCTTTCTCAACTCTACTAGCTACGTCTCTTCGTTCAACAACGTTATGTTAACGTTCGCGTAGCCATCAACATGGCCGCCACGTCCCACAATGCAACGCGGATCCCACGCCCTATAGCTCTGCTGTGCTTCGTACTGCTGTTCTTAAAATATATATTATATTATTCTCCAATCTTCTCGCCAGGAGTTGTGTCTGGGTAGCTAGATTGCTAAAGTGCCTAGTGCCCAACGACCGTCCTGTTTTTACACCTGTGCCTGTGGGGAATCCAACGGCTTGTGTCTGCGGCTCGAGCGTCTACCTCTCAACCGCCTGTACTGGAACGTCAGATATCACCAACAGCTTGTGTCAGCGGCTCGAGCTTCTACCTCTCAACCGCTTGTCCTGGACATCGCCAACGGTTTGAGTCTGTGGCTGCGACTCGAGCATCTGCCTCTCAACCGCTTGTCCTGGAAGGCTCCAAAATCCACTGTAACTGTTCGCCCAGAACTTTGTTGAAAGACGGATCTACTCAGTGGCAGATCGCTGTTGAAATTCCAGCTGGTCAGCTGGACGAAATAATTCCATTCTCACATACACTGATTTAATTTAATTATATTCACATGTAGTTTATATAAGCTGTATATGTTTTGTTTTATATAATTTGTTTATTTATTTTAATGGCCATATTTATATGTTCTTTTATTTATTCTTATTAATCTATTCATTATTTTCCTTATCTAGGCTAGGCTACCTGGATAAATTATATTTTAATATTACCTATATACATCTCTCTCTCTCTCTCTCTCTCTCTTCTTAATAAATTCTATATTTTCTTACACCTTGAAACCCGATATATTATCCAATTTATTTGTTTATAATTCAATTAAATTGAAAGACCCTGTAAATTCCTCCCTCTCTGAAAAAACTACACAGGAAGGGTTACAACTCCAGACAGGATTTGACAGCTTTGATTTTTCACACTCCACATCCCCAGGTCCAGCAAATAGGCCTATTACAACAGGAGCAGGAGCAACAGTTTGAATTCTAGTATTCCGTATCTGCTTAACAAGTTCAGCAAAAATATTATTTTTGTTTAAAATGGGGTGAAAGTCTGTCTACACTGCGGGCAGCTGTAAATTCCCTTCTGATCTTCCTGGTCCCAGCAGCCTTTAATGCAGCCCATACAGTAACTATGTCCACAATGAAGAGTGACTGGATCCTTCAACAGATCAAGACAAATCGGTCATGTAAACAGCTCCTGGTTACTCGGGACTGCTTCGGCCATTCTTCCTATAGCGCAACGTTCCAGAAAGTTTCATGTCGTGTTGTTTCGCTTGAACTTCGCAACTTCGAAATGACACTCGCAACTTTGAAATGACTTTCTATTGTGTGGTGGGCGTGTTCGTGCATGCAGTGAGTGTGTGTATGTAGGCTACTGGATCCTTCAGTAGCCTATAAATCAAGACATAGGTCACTTGGTGCCCCAGCTGTGGCGCAACATGCTGGGGCACCTGCACCGTATGCCGGCGACCCGGGTTCGATTCCCGCCCCGTGGTCCTTTCCGGATCCCACCCCAGCTCTCTCTCCCATTCACTTCCTGCCACTCTCCACTGTCCTATAATTAAAGGCATAAAAAGCCCAAAAAAATCTACTTTAAAAAAAAAAAAGACATAGGTCACTTGGAACCGCGTTTGCCATAATTCTTCTTTTGTAGGCTCCTGTGTAACGATCCACGTGGTTTCATTACATTAAGAAGCGTTTCACTTGAACGTCATAACTTTGAAATGACACTTACTTGCAACTTTGAAACGACTTCTTCGCGTGTGGTGGTGGTGGCCGTGTTCGTAAGTATAGCCTACAGCCTCCTGTTGACAGCAATTTATGCTTAAGCGTGAAGGTTTTTTGTTTGGTACTGTAATGTACTGTAATAAAATATATCAGCCTAATTCAATTTCCACCATTCATCGAGGTGGTGATATTGACTCTGGAAGATATAAAAACAACGCCTTCTAGTGGAGATTTCATTTCAGGGGACAACGACGTCATAGTTTGTGGGCTTGGGAGGTCTCACAAGATAGGCCTACCATATCACACGGAGTCTCATAACAATTAACTGGTGGAAATATTATGTAATTCTCTAATTATGTGTGTGAAAGCCACACCATCTCAACGTCGTTAAAAGACACGCGAAGTAAATATCTGTTGATGCAGTAAATATCTGTAAATATTTGTTGAGGCTACAATAGGCTAGGCCTATTACAGTTTTTCTCAGTCGCTTTGGTGCTTTTCTCACATCACAATTAACATTTGCACAGCAGTTAGTGCATTTCTCAAAACAATTAGTGCAAACTGTAAAACCTAGTGGATGACCTGCAAAAGCACGCCACTTGCTCAAAATGGATAGTCCATTCCTCAAAATCAGGTATTCATGTCAATGAAACTGTCAGTGTCATCAAAATGAGAAGTCTTGACACCATCGTTTATGAACAAGATAGTCAAATGGCTTTGTCATGTTTTCATTATGACAGTTCTCTCAGTGTTTTCCAATGCAAAAAAAAACCTGAACATTAGAACTTACGGTGACACTACCTGAACATGCTCAAGACAGCACTATACAGTACTTGTACAGCCATTTGAAAACTACAGTAAAGTTACACATTGCTGTAGTTAGGGGAGTAAGTGAGTACAAGACACTGAATACGTACATTTTTACTAAATGTTGTGGAGGTTGAACTAATAGTTATGAGAATTTTCATTCTGATCTGAAAAAAGCACCAAAGCGACTGAGAAAAACTGTAACTTCTCTCTCCACTCAACCTCCCAGTAGCAACATCCAGGCAGCATGAGCTTACACACAGAACTTGACCAAAATATAGTCTAGTGCATTCATATTAGCAGTTTCAGAAAAACACTTATTTATTTCATTGTTAAGTGTTCACAGTATAATTAAGAAAATTATCAATTGAATGACTGCAGTCTCAAAGAGATTTTAGATAGCCTGGTGTCGACATGGGCTAGAGACTCTCCATGTTGTATCACATGGGCTATTAACGCAATGCAATGCAAGGCAATGGAAGAGTGGTGTGTGATTTGCCTTATGGCAACTTGAAGACTATACATAACTCCACATAGCAAGGGGGGAGGTGTATATTTCAGCTATTGGTGTAGCATAAGAGAAAGAATTGTTTTGAAATCTTTCACCATCTTCCACACCCAGATGGAAAGGAACATGAGAGCTCTGAGGAAGAGTCTCTTCCATTAGCCTACCTCTCATAGATATTTTCATTTTACCAATCCTCAATCTTAATTAGTGTGTGGCATAAATTGTAAGCACAACACAGCAGTTGACAGACACTGACCCGCTTACACTCTTAAGAACTTTAACAGTACATTTGTGACAGCTTCACTGATCACCCCCACTCTTGCAGCCAAAACCCAGGGTAGTGAATGTGGTCTGGATTCTATTCAGCTGGAGGGCTATTCAACTTCATTAACAAGTGGGCCAGACAGGAAAACCACTGGGTCTTCGCTGACCACCCAAAATTCGGTGTTCACATTCCATTCACACCAAACTTCTGTCTTACTTCATATTTATTTTTAAAAATCAGTGAAGCATATCCTGACAAACAATAAGCAGCATTTTAATGCCTCAATCATCCTGAAAAAACAACAACAGCTTATACAACAATCCAATGCAAAAGTATAGTAAGTTATTATATGCAGTATAAGGAAAGTGACCAACCATTTGCAGATATATTCATGACTTCCTCTTCACAGAAATTCTCTAGCTGAAACTGAAAAAAAACCCATACTTCTTCACATCCTCAAAAGAGTGTCTGCGGTTAACGTAGATGTGGAATAAGTCTTTAGACTTAGGTCATTGATAGACTGAAAGCCTAAGTATAGAAACACATGACAGGCAGAGAGAGGAATAAGAGAGCGAGAATGAGAGAGACGAGATTTGCAATTAAAGCATAGAGGCTGTATATTGTAAATCTAAATCTGTTTAATCTCTGTTATAATCTTGGTTTTATGACATAAATCCAGTTGAGAGGATCTGAAAACTTGTTTTGTGTAACTAAACACTTCTTCCATCACATTGCACATGAAACTATAGAGTTAGGTTATCCTCCGATGTTTGAGTCTGAAATGTGAATTGTATCTGTGTGCTATAAACCTATAATGGTCACAGGACCTATACTTTCCTGAATATAAGCTATTTATATGAATATATGAATATTTTGCTATTTCTCATTTTTTGAATGTTTTTGAACTAAAAGAAAAAACGTTCAGCATCTTTAACATGTGTTTTATTCTGATCTGGTCTCAGACTGAATGTCTATCCACAGCCCTCATTGTATTGGCTGCATGGATGGCATCACCACGGTCACCGGATCCAGACAGACAGACAGACAGCACACCTTCAAAGATGTAGCTGTCTTTAGAATACCGGTATGTCTGTTTTATTTTCACATTTAGCCTACAAGTTCTGTATGCAGACAGTGTTAAGAGTTTCAGATCTTGAATGGGCCTCTTGACATTGCATGGAGAATGTGCACAGAAGAGATAAGAGAGATGAAGAGGAGGAGAATGGCATATGAAATACCAAGCAGAGGGTGAGGGCCTATGTGTGCGTGATAAACTGACAAATAGACTGATAAACTGACAAATAAAGAGAGACTGTGTGTCTGTATGAGAGAGAGAGAGGGAGAAGAGAGAGAGATGGTATTTGACAGTGTGTGTGTGTGTGTGCATGTGCAAGAGAGAGAGGGGGGGGAATCATTTAATATGATATATTCTTATATGTTTTTATACATTTTTATTTTCATTCAGACTATTGAGGAGTACAGTATGTACGACATGTCTAAAATGAATTACATCCTAAATCAACATATGGATTGTATACAGAGACAATACGTGTCATGATGGAAACATGATCTTAAATCTTTTGTCTGTCTAAACAACAGAAACAATGAGATGAAAACACCTTATTTCAGTTATTGTAGCCATGGCTTTCTCAACACCCTACACAATTAGTCAAAATACTGTAAATGTGAAGGATAAATGAAAATGTTATTTATTATATTTACAGTAAGAGTTTTCTGCATGATTGTATGCTACTGTGTGTGTGTGTGTGTGTGTGTGTGTGTGTGTGTGTGTGTGTGTGTATGTGTGTGTGCGTGTGTGTTGGTGTTTTTGTGAGTGTGTATATTTCTGGGCAGAGTAGGTTTATCTGTGAGCACCAGCTATGTGCGTCACTCTGCTGTCTCTGCCACTGCACTTCCAGACTCAAACACTCACACTCACTCTCACACAGTCGCTTACAACATACAGGCGCAGCACACACTCCAGAGGAAGGTAAGAACTTGTTAGCACTCTAACCAAAATCAAGTTTAAAAACAAAAATCATTGCAAATTCAGCCACCTTCCTACCTTTATTTAAGCGGGAAAAGGTTGGTACAGAGAATGACGCAGTTAATGCCATAATGTTGTCGAACCTGATCATGTTTGCCCATTAATTAACACTAAGTGTAAACATCGAAACCTGGAGTGACTTTGAGTGGGGTCTAATTTAACAATAATAGATGGCGTGGGGTTTAGTTAGTGATGATAAATGGTATGTTGATAGAACCACTTTGTTCATGCATGAGGAGATTCATTTTGTACAAACAATCCAAGTTTATATTGTGGAAATAAGCAGCATATGAGAACTGTCTTGGTGTCCATGAGCAATGCTTCTAAGAAATGTGTAGAAATTAAATACATCACATAAATGGTCTTTTTATGACATCTTTCCTCAGCTATCTACCTGTTTGTCTGTCTTTCTGTCTGCTCCCTTCCTGCCATGCCCTGTTCATGTCTTTATCAGTCGCCTGCATGCTCGCTGTGTTCCCGTTTCCTGGTGTGTCTCAGTGGCACTGTGTGCCACCCATAGGCCTTGCCTCATACCACACTCACTCATCCTGTCAAATTGAACTTGTTAGCTAGCAATGACGATGTGGAGAAGGAACCGTGTATACAGAACTTGTGAACTTGAGGCTGTCAGAAAATGTCCACTTACAAATTGGCGTGAATATCACAAGAAGGGGACAGGAGTGGGCTCTTGGGGTGAACACGGCCATTCTGTCATTTCATCGATATTTCTGTATGTTATGCCAATGTAATCACTACCATTCTATAGCATCTGTGCTTGGAATAAAAGGAAAAACAGTTAAAAAGTATATGTTATGTGTTTAGGATTGTTTCACCTTTATGCAGATAGTACAGTTGAGTGACAGGAAATGTGTGTGTGTGAGAGAGAAGGGAGATTGGGAAATGACTGCCGTTCAGGATCGAACTGGGTCTTTGTAGACACATGGACCTGCATGGACCATCCCAGTTTGTTCAGCAAGAGGGGTATTGTAAGTTATTTCAGTAGGCTATTACCATTTCCATAGTACAGCTTTCATTACATTACATTACATTACATTTAGCAGACACCTCTTGAACAGCTTTCAATATGGCAAGGCAAGGCAATTTCATTTGAATACAAATGAAAGCACAAGGGAAAGAGTGAAATAATACAATTAATTGAGTCAGCAACTGGAGCAATCCATTCACAAAGCGTATAAAACAGTTTTAGAAGACTGGTCTAATTTGCGCCACTAGGCCTATCACATGCAGTGTGCATCATCAAACCAGCTCAGTCTGCTCCATCTTAATGCATCACGCAAAAGCTTCTGGAATGCAGTCTGTCAAGACCCAGCAGTTTTCATATATTACTATAATTGAATTTTAGTTTTGGATTTGATACAAACTCTGTGTTTATTGGAATTAAACATTATAAGAGGTCAATCTTCACAAGAGTCAATGGTCAATAGCTAGTATACATGTTGGACTGTTGGTAAAGAGCTGGGGTCTTCTATTGAAATTATATAAAGTCTTTATTAGTCACTGAAGTACATACAATCACATGAGGCCATGACTTCAGAATTGTATATTAAAGAATGACATGTAATTATGAATTATTTTCACAGTACTACTGCTCTTCATACCTCAGTATTATTGCACTGTAATAATAACTTTAATTTCCCCTTGGCTTGAATTTCCCCTTGGGGATCTATCTCGGGGATATCTATCTATCTAATACAATGTAGTTCTCTCATAACAAATGCACTGTGAATTGAGGTGCTGTGAACACCTCTTTTATAAATGATGTATCAAACTGATAATTAGAAACAACCCTGCCCATGCTGATTCAGTGAAATTGAAATCTATGTATTTAAGTATACAGTGCAACCGGAAAGTTTTCAGACCCTTCAGACTTTTTTTAAATAAATTTACAATCCAAACACCTGCTTTTTTGTGGAGTATTGTGTGTAGATTGATGACAAAAAGTAATTGAATGTGTTTAAAGATGAGCCTGAAACGTAACAAAATGTGGAAAGCTTGAAAAGGTCTGAAAACTTTCCGGTTGAACTGTATCATGCTTCTCGGAGCACAATGGCTGAACTCCCTTTAGCAGGCACAAGGTGTCAAACTCTCCTCGAGCAGAACCAGCTAATATGACATGAAATGTGTGTGTGTGCAGGGGTGAAAGGGGGGGCAGTTCCGCCACCTCAGATAAATTAATAATACATATATTCTTTCATACCAACGATATAGCGCGATGATGTTGTTAAAATAAGGTAATTTTTCGTGTGTACAGAGGTGACCAAGAAGCTATCAATTCTTGTCCAAAAAGTATTGCTACACCACGATACTCAATATGTTGTCCAACGGTGAGTCATTTTTCCCCGTTGCATCGACACTGGATTTTAGGGTTCCCCCACCTGCCAAATCCCACTTTAACCACTGTGTGTGTGTGTGCAGGTATGGGGCTCCAGACAGGCTGTGTGATCATGTCCATGGTCTTCAGCATCATGACTGCTGCAAGTGCTGCTGTGGAGGCGTGTCCATCTCCATGTTCCTGCACCAGGAGCGTGGTCGATTGCAGTAGGCGTGGCCTTCACCACCTCTAGCATGCCCACCTCCTTCCCCGCGGGCACCACAGAGCTTCGTCTCTATGACAACCGCCTGACTGCGCTGCCTGTCGGAGTGCTGGATGCACTAACTAGTCTGAGGAGCGTCTCGTTGCATGGCAACCCCTGGTCATGTGACTGCGGCATCCTCTACCTGCGAGGATGGCTTCTCAAGCAGAGGAACGATGGCCTTATAAGGTATGTGAACACGTGTAAACTGTGTGAGCTCAAATAGAATTTGAAGATATGCTTCAAAACTGGCATGATGTCAAAATTCCTATGCTCTGTGTTGCCCAGATTATGATGACCAGCCACAGACGGGCCGTCTCTCATGTAATACTACTTTGTAGTGGATTCTGTATCATAGGGCTATGTATAGAATTTGGCTTGAATTCTAGCCATTCATTCTTCTGTAGCATGTAGCCTGCTAACCTGCAGTCTTTATTCTTAAGGACTTCCTAAACTGTTGAGAGGTCATAAGCTGGTGGCTTACTCTCCCCTCTCCCTCTCTGCATTCACAAGGAACGTGAGCTGTAGTTCTCCCCCTGGCCTGCAGGGTACGCTGGTGGTGAATCTGGTGGAACATGACTTGCTCTCATCCTGCCGCTACTGGTTCTGCGACATAGCTCTAGCATCCCAGATAAGTCTTATCATCTTCATCATCATCCAGGTATGTGTAAAGGTGTGGCTAGTATATGTAAGTGTGCTGACACAGGAGCCGTGTTTTTAATTCGCATGGTTCTGTACTTACCTATAAGTGCAAGTTGTGCACTCATATTAGGTATTGTAAGTACAGAAGTAGTCTATGTGAACTTGTCTTGCACTGTATGTGTATGAGTGTGAGTGAGAAGGAGTGAATATGTCTGTGAGTGTGTGGTGAATGTGTTTGTTATGACCGCCCGGCGCGTAAGCGGTGGTCATATAGGTTTAGTCAGATTTTTTTTTTTTTTTTCTTTTTTACGCGTATGCCCAAATTTCCGTCAATGATTCCCCGGACACTGAAAGACCGGGTACACCTAAACTTGGTGGGCATGTAACCCCACATGGATAGCATGGAACCATCGTTTTTCGTTTTGATCTGTAGCCCCCCCATGGACTGGACCCCAATTAAAGGAGGGTAGGGCAGACACAGTTTTCTGTGAATATCTCAAAACCGTAGGGTTTAGGAGGACCATTTTTTTTTTGTATGTTGATCTCAAGGGGCCATGTCAACCCATTCCATAACCACTCATTTCATGTATAGCCCACCTAGTTAAACACAAAAAAAGTAAAAATGAGGTGTTGTAATTGAAGGCATCTGTGACCTAACATAGTCAAAACTGCACGAAATTGGAAGTGTAGGATCATTATGACACCCTCTGTATGCACGCCAAGTTTTGTGGAATTCGCTCATGGGGGGCCACACAATAAATTAATTTATGTTACTATACACCAACTGGCCTGTAGGTGGCCGGAGACAGTTTTCTGTGAATATCTCGAGAACCGTAGGGCCTAGGAGGTCCACCTTTTTGGTCTTAAGGGGGCATGTCAACCCATCCCATTACCACTTATTTCATGTATAGCGCCACCTAGTTAAAAATTAAAAAGCAAATAATTAGGTGTTTTCATCATAATATCTCTGGCTGACAAGGTCAAAACTGCACAAAATTAAAAGTGTAGGATCATTATGACACCCTCCAAATGCATGCCAAGTTTTGTGTACTTTCGCTCATGGGGGCCTTACAATAAAATAATTTATGTGTACATTTAGTGACGCATACCAACAAGGATTCCCCTGGACACTGAAAGACCGGGTACACAAAACTTGGTGGGCATGTACCCCCACATGGATAGCATGGAACCGTCATTCTTCGCTTTGATCTGTAGCCCCCCTGGACTGGACCCCGGAAGGAGGGTAGGGCGACACAGTTCTCTGTGAATATCTTGAGAACTGTAAGGCCTAGGATGACCAATTTTTTTCGTTATGTTTGCCTCCAGGGGTCATGTTAACCCATTCCATGTGCACACATGTGCATAAACAGATACACACGCACACACATACATTTACAGTAATCATAATGTATGACACATACTCACACAGTAGACATATGTACGCATGCATGCACATGCACAAACACACATACGCAGGCAAACACACAAGCACGCACATACACACACCCACACACATAAACATACATTTGTACACGCACACATGCACACAATTCAAGAATTTTTCCCGCCATCTACTCCCTGAATTTTTGGTCATTGATACCGGGACACCGAACCACCGGGGTACATGAAATTTGGTGGGTATGTAGCCCCACTAGACTTTTACGGAAAATTTTCATTTTAAGTCCCGGGGACCACCACCACCCCCCCCCCCCCGTGCTGGGCCCCCGAACCGCAAAAAAAAAAGTTTTTTCCTAAATAACTACCTGAACCGTGGCACTGAGGATGAAGAATCTTTTATGGTATGTTGGTCTCAAGGGCCCACATCAACCTGGCTCATAATCACTCATTTGTGATTTGCACCCCCACCCCCCGGTAAAAAATGAAAATGCAATATTATTCTGCTTTAATCGCCCTATCTTCAGTTAAGATGTTCAGAACTGCACCAAATTTTATGTGTATGATTGACCTGGCATTCTCTGGGGGTATGCCAAGTTTTAGAATTTCATCCATGGGGGTCTAAAAATTAGGTTATGTGTACATTTAGTGACTGTACACTCATTGGCCTGTAAATGGCGGTGCACACATATACACATGCACACACACAGGCACCCACATACTATCGGGTATTAGAACGGCCCGATACATAATTACAAATTCAGTAGGATTAAAAGAAAGCCAAAATAAATATTCATCATCATCATCATGGCTGCATTTTCAGTATTGGCGATAAGTAGTCGTTTGTCCACTAGATGGCGATCGTTGCAGTGAGACGTAATTTTGTTGGAAGTTAAAAGTGGGTTGGAAAAACAATGGACGCTTCCTACAAGGACTGTAATTTAAAGCCTTGGCAACATCTAATAAGGATAGGACCATGTTCACATGAAGTGTAATTCCATTTCTTCTTGAAGCCGAAATAAATCTGAGGATGTTTATCGGACATGCTTGGTTTTACTGCAGGTAATGCGTTAATCTTGTAATATCAATAAGGACCTAGGTAATGTTACCGTTAGCGCGTTGGTTGAGTGATGGAGGCATTTGATTGATTGCATTTGTAGAAAACTATAAATGCAGTTATACCAAGCAAATTGATAGCAGCACTGTTTGTATCTTTCGACTGTCATTTATTGCACGTGCTACAAAAATCATTCTGTGCAATGGAAGATTTACCAACGTTACAACCGGTCTGATACAGTTTTGCCTATACATGCGTGAGACTGAGACGCCTGTTTATTTTTTTGTTTTAAGTGCGTGCAGGGGGTGAGAGGGGAATCGATGTGCTTTGATTACAGCTTGGTAGTTGTAGTCTGTGAAATTAAAAGCACGCGGTGTGTGTGAAGTATCCAAACAATGACACCTTCATTTCATTATGGCTGCTTTAGCAACACACCTTAAGCTACTGTGTAGTGGGTCCCATTTAGAAGTGGCTACTTCATTCGCTTTCCTTGACTAATGGAGCTGGAGTGTGAATGTTATTACAACTTTAATACGCGATATGACAGTTTAAGTCCAAAGCTTTGATACTGTAAGGCGAAAACCATTGGTTTCCAAAGGAGATTTTATTTGTGTCGCCAGCATAGCCTATTGACAATTTATGTTGTAAATAGGCCTACCTTATAATCCTACCTGTAGCTTAGGGAAGCTAACAGCTTTCTATTAGGATCTAGTTTGTTAGTTACCGTTTTTGTCATAACTCCCTGATGCATTTTTGCATTTAGAATAGCCAGAGCGTGTATATCAATCGGAAAATTAAACAATATCGGTGCCTATGGACTAGGCTGGGTGAACTCAGCCTGATCTGCCCGCTATTTATTTTTGATTTCTTAAAAGATTGAGCTTGGTCTGATGAAAGCCAGACTAGCCATGGACCTCAGTTACACAATGCAAGGGAACATGAATCAGCCTATATTTTGCCACGAACAATAACGGACAAAAGCTCTTCAACTTTGGCCCGTTAAAATGTGTATGAACAGTCTAACGACGCATTTCATCAAGGCCCATTTGGACATGTCAGTTATTTGCACCACTGGTTAGATGTAAAACAGCATTTCGTTTCAGACTAGGCTACTGTTACTTAATTTGTGCATTAACAATAACGTTTCAGACTACTGTTACTTAATTTGTGCATTGACAATAAAGTATTACATGAACTAAAGATGACTAAAATCTTATGTAGAAGAAGAAACATTCACAAAAAATCCATCCATCCAAAATGACCTTTTGTTTTTGATAGCTGTTGAAAACGGCATGGAACTGACAGAGATGTTTTTTGTTTATAAATACATAAAAATAAATAAATAAATAAATAAATTATGCTGATACCTTTTTTTGCTTTTCCCCAAAAAAATGTAGCCTACAGGTGTAAAGTGACCTTTCATCAATCCAGTTGCAATGGATGAACTGTGATGAACTGCCCTACTTGTGATTGTTTAGAGATTTGAAAGGTTTTATAACAATGCTACATCTTCTTTGGCTATTCTACAATCTATTCACCTTTTCAGGTAGGCATTTCTGTGCAGCCGCTACACACACCAAACAAGCATACACAAAAGTTTCAAGAGTGGGGATGGAGTAAAATATGGAGACAAATTGAAGTGTGATTTATTTTCGCGGAACGGATGTACAGGACTGAGCGGCGGTCATATTTTGTACCGCTATGCGGTACATCTAGTTTTCATATATGTTAGTCTGAGGATGGATAATGAGTGTGTGTGTGTGTGTGTGTATGTGTGTGTGTGTGTGTGTGTGCTTTCTTTCTGATATGTAATCCCTCTCCTCAGGCTCTTCTGTTGGCCTCTGTTATTTTCTTCCTCCGGCGCTTCGACCGCCTGTCCAAAGAGGCCCGACGGACTACAGAGGAAAGCATTGCCGGGGGAGACTCTGGTGACAACGAATATGTCATGCTGAAAGACAGAAGCACTTGACGGGGTCTAGGAACATTCAATCATATCACAGATAGGCGGATTTGAGGGGATATTATATTAACATTTTATTCTTTTGCACCAGATCCACCACAAATTAGTTGGTTACAATAACAGTTTTGTGCTCTGCACAAAGAGAGCCAGCCATCCAAACTGAGAGATCACTGATATATCTCCTCTCATTTTGTCTTTATCGCTTAAGTGTTGATAAGTACGTAGAGTCAAATATAAAATTTCAGAGACTGAAGTGCACGGTCATGATTGCATGTTCAATGTGGTTACAAATCTACATTTTACATACTGTACAGTCCACAATATTCAACAGGGACATTTTGTGACCACAGTGACCTCATGAAATTGGCGGCAACATACCTTTATGCCTGTTTCAGAGGCTAAATAATCTCCATGATTCCTTAAATCAACTATCTGAATGACCAAATTAGCATGAGCTGGGAGAAATGGGGTTATATCTGTGGGACAAACAGATTTTTTTTGCCTGTTTTACTTTGCCTTTTGCTGAAAAGACTTCATAACTGTAATGTGATGAGATGCACATTCTCCTTTTATATAAAGTGTTTCTGTATATGTGGTTTGAAATAAACTAGTATTTTGGTTTGAATGGATGTTACAGTTTATTTTACAAAAACTGCATATGGATGGGAGATATATAAGAGAAAGTCAGTCACATATTATAGATATTATTGTTCTTTATTTTCTTTTAATTTAATTCAATTTTTTAAAATCAAATGTGTGTGTGGGTGTATATGTGTGTATGTGATGACAATGGGGAAACTGTGGGAATGAAAAGCCGACAGGTATTTAAAATAATATCCTAGGCCTACAGAAAACAAGCCCAAATAAAAACAATACACAATTCACCTTATTCAAGCGGCAGCCATTGTGTAAACCAGGGGTCTCCAACAGGTACCAGTAGCTCCCTGTTTCTAAGTAGCTCTCCAAAAGGTTTGAGGACGATGTTAATAAATCTGATAGTCACTTGGGAAACATGTTACAATTCCTATGAAATCAAACTCACAGTCTACAAAGAGAGAAGGTAAATGAGTTGAAAGTAGGGCTGTCAAACAATTCATTTTTTTCTTAATCACAATTAATTGCTGAATTCTTATAGTTAATCTCGATTAATATTAATATTTTATCAGAATTACAATTCTATTATTTTGCATTTCAGAACTTTCTAGAAGTCCATACTAACCATGTAAAGCAATGAATGCAAAGAAAGTTACTTTATGAATTAACTTTAAGACATATTTGATTATTTCAAATCAAATTTAAAAAGATGTGCAGCGGGCCTGAGGCAACACAATGTCTTCTTCAGAAATATAGCTAAATAAACTGAAATAAATGCTACAGCAGAAGCAAAACATGTAGGACACATGATAAAGGGCACAACAACCTAAAAATTATCATTATCTTTGAGTTCAGTTGAAAATAAGGAAGTTTTCATATTGAGAAATATGCAAGTGCATGTGCAAAATGTAGCCCAGGCCTACAGCACGTTTCAATGAAGTGCATAACAAACAGAAATAGCCTAGTCCATCTCCATTAAGAATGTTCAGTTAAGTTAACTAGTTCAGTTAGATGTTTGAAAATCATACCGCACTACGAAACGGAGCGACACCTTCAAGTTGGCCTATCCGCTCCAAACAGAGGCACAAAAGCGCAATATTGAAGTGCCGGCTGAGGGCTATGTACAGAGTATAGGCTAGCAGGATCCAGTGCGTTCTGGTGTTCTTTCTCATATTTGTTTAAGCACCCACCCATGGTCTGATGTGATTATTTCTGAGTTTCTGATACGTTTTCAACCATGACGTACAGTATGCACAACTCCGGGTTGAAAACGTATCAGAATCTCAGGAATAATATGCAGTCAGCTTGCAAGTGGCTTCATCAAGTCGAATTCCCCTAATAATACATTTTATTCCGAATTCCGAATGTGAATCCATTGAACAGAATCATCCAATGGTTTGTGTACCCTGGAGCCTCTTTTTGGTTGGCTGCCACCTGAATAAGGCGAATTTAGGCCTAACCCCATTTCTCTAGATGATGTGCAGTACTTAACTTTTGCCAGGAGGTGGCACACTTGGTCAAGTCACTGTCAGAATTGCAGCTGTTTGAAAACACCAAAGAGCATGTATGTACAGTAAACTTTAATAGAACACTAGAGACCAAAAACGAACATTAGGTGATCAGACTTCACCACAAACAACAATAAAATGATAATTAACACCAGGGAGAAAGGAGGAGGAGAATGAGAAAAGTTCTGTATCATGGCAAGTTCATTCACTTGGCATGAGATACTGTAAAATACTTTCTGTGAAACATTGTGATGACATCTATCTAACTATCTATAAAGCACAAAATCTCTGTCTGTCTTTGGCACCCTCGCATGGTCAAGCCCCTCTGCTCCATAGAGCGTTTATTTTCCTGGACTGATTAAAGCAACACTCTGTGGCACGCACTATTTGTTTATCCAGCACCGGCTTTGCAAATAACAATGTCCACAGACAAGGTAGAATTTGTTGCATGATTTTATGAAAGTACGATAGATTGCGACATCAGATGCGAGTCAAATTTGTAGTTTCTCATGTCTCATTCCATCGAACTACAGATCCGCTACCCGATCCGGCAAACTTACATAGTGCGGTTATAGCAGATAGAGGGCCGCGAAGCGAATGCAGAAAGTGCCGTTCACCCTGTTACGAGATGAATGAACCACTGAAACGATTTGGGAAACATTATTTTAAGGTACAAAAAACTCTTTGGTGTTGCTTTAACTGGCCCCATGGCGTCGTCTGAATGCAACACTGTTTGAGAAGTTATAGTTGTGCTTAAAGACATCAACTGAGGAGACACGACTAGCTAAGGTTACACACACTCCTTTGCTCACACAAGGACAGCACAAGGACTTGAATTCACAAGCTTATATCGAACACTTGAGTTTGCTATTTTCCTTTCTTTTTTCTGTTTTACAGTTTTTTTCTAGACTTTAAATTTGTCTATGTTCTCTGACCTGTGAAATATTTCAGTGCTATGGTAACTTGACAAGATACCTCAAACAAGGACATTTCCAATTTTGCACATTTTAAATAAGAAATGATTGATAATGTCATAATAATTGCCTTCTAATTGGATTAGATGGTATTAATGTGACAACCTGATTTTTTATTTTTACTTTTTTTGTATTTACATTGATAGAGATTGTGCACACACCAGTTTCAGGTGTACAAAATATTCAACTGTGATGAAACTCACCATAAGTGTGGTAGTGATGGTGTTAAATAACTTAAAAGGTTAAAATGCAGTTTACATTTCTAAATAAGTCATCCATTTGGATTGTTTGTCTTTGAGTTATTGTCACTGATTCATAGTGGGCAATCTATTACACCAACTGGCTGGAAAGTGCAACAGTTGTGAGGTCGGTAGCACAAAATACAAAAAAGCCATGCAGAGTGTCCTGTTCGCTCTTAAACTTTCCATCACATTTGGTGCCTCTGCCTAGCCACTTCATAAATGTGTTAGAATTAGTTCTGTACTTTAAAGAACATTTCGAGCGATCGATCACATAGCCTACGTTCAATGTTGCAAGAAGGCCCTATGTGCATTTTGCTTTTGAGCAGAATCTTACAACATTTAAAAAATGAATGGAAAGACACAGTGATGATGAGATTTTGCACTCAGCTGTAGCCTAGGCCTGCTAGTGGTGAGTCTGTTATAGCCTATTTACTTGTATTGTAGCCTATGCAACTATTCTATTAAACGCTGTGTGCTAGTCTAAACACTATAGGCTATGACCATGTTCTTGCACTATTTTCCCCCATGATCATATTGTTTCAGTTATCCAAAAGGCTCGAAGGATGCTCTTTATTATATGGCAATTTTGGAAAAATAACTAATAAAAGTGAGATGAGGTACCCGTTGCTCTCTGGCACCGACCCTGGCAGAGGATTATATTGGGATGTCTAACATGAGGGGTCAGCATATCTAATCTGTTGACTGATTATGGAAGGAGTCTATTGCTGTTTTTCCAAGTAGCTATGTACAAGTGAAAGGATAGACGAAAAATGCTTTTAGAAAGAAGTATTTTGAAGTATTTTGAAAATAAAAAAATACAGTATTTTATTTTGATACATTTTTTGGCTGCTGTATTTTGTAGCTTATTTTGATACATTTTTAAAAGGATATTCCACCATTTGGGGAATTACACTCATTTTCCACCTCCCCTTGAGTTAAACACATTTTTACCTTTATCCAGTTCATCCAGCATAATAATCAAGGAACACCATGGGCACAGCAGCACAATGATATCATGCAGCACCTGAAAATAGTCCCTGTAGGCTAACTTCCAGCAACAAGGTTGAGCTGCAGCAGACAAATCGATTAGTGACTGGATTATTATGCCTGAATGAGAGTATAGTTCCATGTCAAATCAGCCTAGAAAATCGCTACATTTGATTTTCCGTTGGTCTTATTACACTTTCTAACTTGAGAGGAGACAAGGGGAGGTGGAAAATGAGTGTAGGGTAGACTACAGTTTAGACGCTTTTTACCCACACAAAATCAAACAAAAAATAGATAGCCTACTGAAAAGAAGTGATTTTCCACACAACATGCATTCCACATGCCATTTCCTTAGCTTGTAGACTAAAATATTATCAATCAATAATACCCATAAGTAGTTTATATTTTCCACAATTAGCTCATAAACATAAGGTGCATTTTTGTCTTGACTGTGTCTCAACTGTACCCAGAGGACAGTTGAGACACCTAGCCTACAGTTGAGACACCCATTTTTAATAATGTATAGTTAACTAAATGTTCGTTGGAAAGTTGAATAAATAAATAAAAACATAGCAATTGCAAAGTGTTTGTTGTTCAAATTCATTCATTTCATTTAAATTAGAGTTGGTTAAAAGGAATACATCATGAACAAAATGTGACATAGGAACAGATATGGCGAACAGTAGAATGTTCAAGTAATAACACAATCCAATGTGTGTCTCAACTGTCCCCCGCTAACCACCTCACACATTTCTCTAGATTTTGCAACGACCTTACATGACACAATTCTATAAAATATGCCAGTTTTTAGGACACAGAATAATGTTTGTAGCCTAATGATACCAGTTACGTTTAACAGTAACATAACTGTAATGTGCTATTCATTGTCGAAGGTGCACGGTGAAGTGAAATTCTTACTTTTGGAAAACAAACATTTGCCGATATCCTTGGATGGGAGATACTTGTCTCATTCAAATTCCATGATCAAAGAGGGCACTAATACTCTAACCTGACCCTAGCCAGATGAATTTCGCTCCGCCTAGCTCCACTCATCCATCTGGAACCGATCCATTGAAGTGTTGCTTCAGAAGGCTGGGCCTAATAAAAAAAATGCTTGCATATGATTGAATAAGCCACTTGTCCGTCATCTATTGATGTGCTACTTCAACCACTACGTCACATCTATGAAACTCCCGCCCTGCGTCCTGATTGGCTGTACCATAAAATCGGTTGCAGAAATCACTCTCAATGGAAGAGGTCCCAGATGGATGTAAGTGAAGCTATCCCTTTAACATTCCAATGATAATAGCAAGGTTGGATATAAACTTGGATATAAAATGTCATATTAATCAAATGCTTGTTTTCTTTCTTTTTAAAAAGGCCCCTTGATTACATACAATTGTAGTTATAATTTTCCATTCAATACAACACTAAACAGGACACCCCACCCCCCACCCCCCCCACACAACATCCACACTGAACATCTAAACACAATCAAAAATATCAAACCAGAAATATTACACTTACGCTACATGGTCATTGTGAACATTGTGATCACCTCAGAAAATCTGTAGCTGTATATTTAATGAGATAGTGCCTAATTTGCCATATTTTATTTTATGCATATTTTATTTTATTTTTAAGACAAAGTGTAATACAAAAAGTATTTATCTTAACATGAATATTCAACTGGTAGAAATGTATGAGGATATAAAAGGAAAAAAAAAGTCCCATTCACCTGTATATAAAACCTGGGTCAAAAAAATTCTGTCCCATTTTTTGTGACTCTAGAGGGCGCTGTTTTATTAGAGTCTATGAATGTACTGACACACTGATGAGGCAATTCTGTTATGTGTATAATTCTTCTAATAAACTTTGTACATTTTTTGAAACATGGAACATTGTGATAAAGCCTACCCCTCACCACTCCTGTGTGGACTTCAGCAGGACAGATCACATATTTTGATAGGCTACTGTCAAATTATGTCCTGTGGTCTAACTTTTCAGGACTTTCGTCCAATGACAAGGTTTGTCAATAATGTAAATAAAGTGTTTGCTGATGTCAATAGAGGTTTTGGCTACTGTCAAACATAATTTGACAGTCCCCTGTCCAGCTGAAGTCCACGTTGTTCAATGGGGTCATATTAGTCTAACAGTTGAGATATTCTCTGCTAAATGAAGTGCATAAATCTTACCCAGGACCTCTACTAACTCTTAAGACGTTTCTACTTGTCTGGCGCTAGGAACCATTCCTCACGCGGAAGTGCGTTGTCGGAGGAAAACAGGGGGCGGACTCAGTTCACACGTGAGAGTTTTTTGGAAAACAGACTGTGTCGCAAATGATATTAGGATAATCGTTGTGTCCTTTCAACGTAACGATTGCCATTAAGTAAGGTTCAACTTGTCCATTCGCGGTATGCTGTTGTGTAGTTTAACTAACTTACTAAGCTAACTCACTAAGGCTAAGCCTACATGTCAATAAGTTTCAAACGACTGGACTCTGTATAGACTCATCAATCGATGCCTATTAGTTAAATTAAAGTGACTTAAAAACGTTTGCGATACAGCACCTAAATGTTACACCAAGGACTGACCTGCAACTATGTTATTTATTTTCTTTCTGATGCTTAGAGATGGGCAGACTGAGAAAAAAACACAACTGGAAGGGACGACAACAGCCAGAACCTCGAGAAGATAAAAAGAGTGATGTCGTGGTGGAAATCAGTGGTAAAGTGAATTTATTCGCAAATATTAGATAGGCTATACCATTGGTGCTGTGTATGTATTCAAGAAGCCTACTGCAACATTTGAGGTTTTGGGGAAAACCTGCGCAGGAGAGCAGTCCATGAGTTTGTCTCTCTGTTTGTTAATTGTGTCTGGTTGGGGATGCTTTATTTCAGATATGTGCTGTGATGGCGAAATGTTTTATTGATTTTTAACGATTTGTGGCAATTCAGAGTGGGACCTCATGCTATTTTTGGTATTCCATCAGATGACACTCCTTTGAAGGGAGTAGACAAAAGTAATGCCCTTGTGCTCCCCGCTGCCAAAGCCAAGAAGACCAAAGGACCAGAGAACCCACTAGTTAAGAAACGGCCCCTCACCAAGAAACAGAGGAAGAACCTTGAAAAGGTTCTGGAACTCAAAGAGAAGAAAGCACATGTAAGAATGTTCTGTCAGTTCTGTTTGCATGATAGTCAAACTGGTTTTCTATAAAACAACAGCTTCCTGGAAATGTGTCTCGGCCATTCTCTGTGTATACGTTAACCTCAAGACTGTGTTTCACACTGTTATTTATTGTCCCCCCCTTTTTTCATGTCTTTTTTTTTTTTTTTTTAGCGGGCAGACATATTGACAAAGCTAGCAGAGGTCCAGCTACCAGAGTCTGAGTTGAAGCTGCTCTATACTACATCAAAACTGGGCACAGGAGACAAACTCTATCAGGCTAAAGAGTGAGATGTGCATTATTGTTTATTTAAAGGAACCATATGTAAGAAATGTATTTCAATTAATCATAAAATGGCCCTGATTGTCACTAGACATTAAGAAATCATGTTAATTTCAAATACTTATATCACTGACAACAGTAGTCCGGCCAGGATATTGTCATTTAAAAAGTGAAGTTGCAGCCCTCAACTGATGTTGATGTTGTGTTTTGTCATGTCATGTTGTGTTTTGGCCTGATGCGCCACCCTCCACCTATCTACTAATCACAAAGTCAGTAGTGTTTCGGCATCCGGGTTGGCAACCTTGAGTCAGGGGGGAGGGGATACACCGCTCTACAGTAATTTGAAAGTGATTGCCGTACCAGTTTTGGCCACAATCTTACATATGGTTCCTTTAAAACCGATTTTGTGCAAAATGTTGCTCACACAGTGTTTAATATGAACAATGTAGCCCATAGGTATTTTGCAAACCATTATAGTCTGTCTTGGAATATTTTATAGCATATATTCACACATGTTTACACACATGCTCTGTGTGTTTGTGTTTGTCTGTTTACTCATTTGCTTATGTGTGTGTGTGTGTGTGTGTGTGGGTTGAGCAGCTCCACTGATGGGACTGTCTCAAGCTCCGGACCTCCACACATTAGCAGCCTGAGTGGGGCAAACTGTAGGAGGAAGAGGAGACATGAGGAGGTTGAAGATGAAGAACAGAAGGTGAAAGAAGAGTCAGAGTCCTCCTCGGAGGATGAATCAGATGGAGTGGAGGCCGTGGAGGAAGAGGTGAAAGAGAGGGATGAACAGGACCAAGCGATGGAGGTGAAGATAGAAGAACAAAAGGCAGACGAGAAGAAAGAGGAAAAAAAAGAAATAAAAAGAGAAGCTGCCCCCTCCTGTAGTAAAGAGCCATGCCAACCAGCTGTGTTCATCCCTGTGGACAGACTTCCAGAGATCCAGGTGTGTGTGTGTGTGTGTGTGTGTGTGTTTGTGTGTGTGTCCCTGTGTGTCAGTGTTGCGCGGGTTTGGTCACAAGCGGTCCGAGCTCGCCCGATATTTTAATCAACCCGACCGCAACTCGGACCGCGAATATTAATTAAGACAAGACTATACCCGACCCGCGATCCGACACGCTTATTTACAAAATGTGTGCTTTTGGTTATAGCCTACCATGCAGTGTGACCGTAGGCCATTACTGAAAAAAAGAAACGATTTTATTTGCGAAACTTTATGCAGTAGAACTACACACAGCTAGGCATGCAGGACATTTGCGCAGGAGAAAGAATGAGAATAAGAGCGCAAGCACACACGCAACCAGCTAAGGATTAGCTAAACACTAAGACAAGACTTCAAGGCCATAGACATACATTTTTCTTTCGAAAACAGAAATGGTGAAGGCAGCAAGGTAGGCAAGAGGGATACATTGCTGGTCAAAACTGGTTTATAATGCTAAATGAAGCAGAAAGCTTTACTGAAGCACAGACACAACTTTTTTAAAGTCACAGACACAACGAACTAAGGTAACTTTTATGCATGTGCGAACCTATATGGCCTATACATACCGGTAGATATGGTTGTGTAGTCTGTAGCATTACATTTATTCTTGCAGGCGCAAGAATAAATGTTATGTGCAAGTTTAATATGGGCAGGTGGCAAAGTATCAGCATTATTTTACTGAGCGACTTGTCATTAGGTCTTGTGCCTAGTCGAAAAAAGCTGTTCCAGGTCAGTATATAAACCTATCTATTGCTTGCTTGAGGTCTGGGAATTGCACTTACTTGGTTTGGCTGGGAGGGCTTAGTCTACCAGTGCCGCATTTGTGACGAGTTACTGTATGTTGGTCGTGCCTGTTTTGTGGCTGTCTTTTAAATGGCTTCGCAAGAAGTACATAGAACATAGACCTAACTTGCACTACTGTCATCTTCTTTAAGAAACTTTCCAAATATTTCCCATATATCGCTTTTCCTGGATGGGTGTCTTTATTCTTTTAACTTCTGGCGTCTTCAGCTTCTTTACCATCTCCATCTCTACCGTCTCCACCTATGTGGCAAGTATGCTTCAACCAATGATATCTTTGAAAAACAATTATGAGTTAAATATTGATGCTAGCCTTCTTGTGATACTTTAAGTATTTTTGTAAAAATATATATTTAATTAATTTTAACTAACCCGCCCACAAATTACCCGAATATCATTAAAATATTTTTTTATGACTCATAACTGCGGGTGACCACTCAATTTCGGCCGGACTGCACAACACTGCTGTGTGTGTGTCCCTGCCTGCCAGTGTGGGGTAATATGACTGGACGTGTAGTAAGTTAATTTAGTCTTTAGTCTCACACATTGACTTGTGACACACCGCCACAAATTCAACCTTGCCCGCCACAAAGATATTTTTTGCTTGTCCTATTTAAATTCAGGGAAAACCTCTTAATTGTGTATCCTCGTGTCGCTATGCACATCTCTAACTAACCGTTCTCCCTTTCTCTCTCTCTCGGACCTACCCCTCCTCTGCGTGCTCACCAGTTAAAATATTGTGCAGGAATATTTTTTTATTTTTTTACAGTGTATGAATTGAAGACGGCAGGCTAAAACGCTATCAAATCCGATTAGCATCATGACCAAACTGCTCAAAGCTGTTCAAAACGGTTGCATTCAAGTTAACTCTGGTAATTGTTACAACACTGTCAATTGTGGCGACCAGACTATTCAGTTAATTTTTTTGCATTGCTGAAGAAAACGGTATAGGATAAAGATAATGTTATAGCTGGAAACGGGTATGTTAAGGCCCCTGCACATACCCACAGTCATGAGTGCGCCAGTGTGGTGCACTCCGTTTTCAGAATTCAATTACATTAGATTCCAATACAACCCCACACTCTACCACCGTCGTGTAGATTTTAATTCGGTTGGATATTTGTCGGTGTTGCTCAATGAAGTCCATTGTTTATCAAATATTTGTCCGTTGAAAATTTCAGTGCTTGCATGCATACTCATGTATATGCGGTTCATTGTGTATGTGTCTGTGTTTATGGGAATGGCTATTTGTGTGGTCGTAGGCTGCTCGTCTGAAGCTGCCGGTGCTGGCTGAGGAACAGGTGATAATGGAGGCTGTGAGGGAGAATCCTTGTGTGGTCCTGTGTGGAGAGACCGGCAGCGGCAAAACCACACAGGTCCCACAGTTTCTCTATGAAGCCGGCTATGCCAGGTACACACACACACACACACACACACACACAAACACACACAAACTCCGGTCCCACAGTCCCTCTATGAAGGGCTATAACTATGACAAACTTGTGGACTGGGAGATTTAGGAATGTGATTACATTATTTTTAGCAGGTTTTGAACAACCTTATACTGTACATGACAGTCCAGTCCCTTTAGTGCTAACATCACATCACACATAGAGGGCAGCATTCTTCTGTGCTCCGCCATTGAATGTGTCAGTCTAATCCTGTCCTCTTTCCTCATCACTCTCACTCTCTCTTTCACTCGCACAATCACTAACACACACAAACACATATACACTCTTACACTCACTCACTCTCACAGTGGCAGTGGGATCATTGGAGTGACTGAGCCCAGGAGAGTGGCAGCGGTCAGCATGTCCCATCGGGTTGCCAAGGAAATGAACGTGTCGACAGGGTACGACCCCATCGCAGCCCACTATCAATAGCATCGGCAGTGAGACACCACAATGTTGTAACGTGTGTACGTGTGTGTCTGTCAACAGGGTGGTGTCCTACCAGATCAGGTATGAGGGGAATGTGACCAAGGACACAAAGATCAAATTCATGACCGACGGAGTTCTGCTGAAAGAAGTACAAAAGGTAAAAACTCAGACACGCATGTGTGTTTACCCAAACACACCTATGTTGAAAGGGAAACACACAGTCTAAAGAAACACACAGCTGATTTTACAGTTTGTTTTCTTAAGCCACACAGGTTCATGTATGACGGGTTTAAGCAAAGTGACACATTTGTGGAAATGTTGTGCTTGGCCATACCACAACACGGTCCACAGCAAATGAGCAGAAAACCAATTTCTTATAGTTTTTAATGTTATTCACACACATAAAGACGCAGACATGTATAAAGTACCAGAGACCCATACTTGAGTAAAAGTACAAGTGCTCTATCAAAAAAAATGACTTGAATAGAAGTTGAAGTGCTCTTTAAGCACCACACTGTGGAAGTACTAAAGTATGAAATATGTAAGTATTGCAAGTAGTTTATTTTAAAATGTACTACTCAAGTACTGAAAGTAAAAGTACAAGTATTGTGTAATGTAGTTATTAAAGAAAACAGTAAAATGTTTGAATATCATGTTGTTTATATTATTTCAAATGTTTAGCCTAAAGGACACTCACAATTCTTTGGCTGTGGGCTAGTAGCAGTACAAAGACAGAAATGTACAAAAGCAACTTAAAACACTGAGCTTAACTCTTTGCAAACAAAAGTGTGTCTGTAAACTGTCTTCTAAATAAACTTTCAGCACACATACAATGTTGCCAATGCCTCGTTTTAAATGATAAGAACCTAATTACTCTGTCGACAAAGTGTGGAGCTCTTGTTAGCCTTGTAGATGGGTTAAAAGAAGCAATTTATGTGCAGTGAAACCGATGCCCGGTTTGCTATACACCATTCAGCGTGACACAGCCTCTATGATAGCCAGCTAGTTAACGTTAAGTGAACACAACATGTCATGAACCGCGGGTAGCTAGTTAGCTAGCGCTTACTGATAGCTCAAGCTGGTGTGACATTTGTGTATTATAATATTTGTAACTTACTTATGTTTCTTCATATTCAACGGTACATTTTTGAAGGCCATTATTGCGCAATCTTTCGGGAGGCAGAGTAAGCACTTAATTCTATATGAATTGTCTTTCACTCCGGCAAATGAAAACAGCTTCATCAAACCTGGTGACAGAGCCATCTACCGCTCTGGCAGTGATAATGTGGGTTTGGAATGATTTGTAACATTTTTATAATTGTAACGTGTAACAATGCAGCACATAAAAAAATGTATCGGAGTAAAAGTATTAAACTTATCGAAAATATGTACTAAAGTGGAAGTAGGAGAAAAAATAATACTCCAGTAGAGTACAGATAGCAGGGTTCCCGCGGGTCCTTAAAATGTCTTAAATACAACTTTCGGTTTTTAAGGCCTAGAAAAGTCTTAAATTGTCTGGAATGTCTTGAATTTTCGTAAAGGAGGTATTAAATTTGTGTATGGGACCGCCAGCGAGTGTGAGAGAGCGAGTGAAATGTCTCCATCTGGTTTCATGTGTTTTTTTAAACGGAAATGTATAAGTGACTGGCTACTGAAGGAAGTGTAGTGGTTGCAGAGTGAAGACGTTTTCACGGATCGTTAAAGGTGTGAAAATGGTAAGAATATGTAAAAATATGCCTTACGTTTTCGTGGTATAGCCGAGGCCTGAGAGATACGTAGGCCTAGGTAGCCTACGCGAGCGGTAGAGTGAGCGGGAGAAAGAGCTGGGTAAGTTAGCGATAGGGTGGCCATACGTTCGGATTTAGGCCAGACAGTTCAGCCTGTCCAGCGCAGCCTCAAGCCGGACGCTCATTTGTCCTCCTTTTTGGAGTTGCGCTGGGCTTCTAGAATCTTTGGTCGGACGCCGCATCGTTTCACAAACTATGGACCCGAAGATTGCTGGTCAAATTATGCGTGGTGCTTCTGTCTCTCATCTGATAATTTGCTGCGCAATTTATGAAGGAACCACGGACCGACAGAAAAAGAAAACAAACGTTTTCTCAATCAGGAGGAAATACACATTAAGTGTATCTGTTTGCATCTCTCCAGCGTGTTTTGCTGGCTTCGCCTAAGTAAATATCTGTCTAAGTTATAATAGCCTACCTGTAATATCGGTCTGCAGCTTGCTTGCCAGCCTTTCCCAGTAGGCCAAAGTTGTGAAATATAACCGCATTTTTTTTTTTTTTTTGAATGTCGGCGACTGGCTACATAATAATAATAATAATAAAAAAAAAAACGCATCTGTGTGTTCATATTACGTGCGTGATTGAGATGAAAACAGCAGTTTTTCAGCAGGAATATGCGAGGAGGGGTGTTTAACTTTTCCCATACATTTTTTTAAAACAAGTCAATGGTTTACAATGTTTCAGTCAAGCTTTGGTTGGTTTAAATACAACTGCAAATGTATTACCTTTGATTTGCTGTGCTGCATATGGGACAATAGATGCCTAAGTTAGTAGGCCTATTAGAATATTTAAATAGCTTAGTCTACCTTTGAAAAAATAAGGGAATCCAGACCAGTACACATGTTTGGCAAGTAGCCTAGGTTACTACAGACACAGATGAAGAACAGTCAGCCTCAGCCAGTAGCACAACCAGATATGTACAGCCAGCTTCAAAAGCAAGCAGTCCAGACCCTAAAATTGGGCATTGAATAGCTGTGAAGGTAATTCACACACAATTATTTTCTTTCACCAAAATATATTTGGTAACTTAGACATCCCATGCAGACATCCCAAATAGGGTGGGTGTTAAAATAAAAATAAAAAAGTAGAAAAGTTTCTACTATAGTAGAAAAAACAAGTTTTAAGTTGTATATTTTTTGCCGTGGTATAGTATTAATTTTTCCATTTAGATGTCTTGAAAAGGTCTTAAAAGTCTTTAAATTTGCACTTGGGAAATGTGCAGATACCCTGAGATAGTCTACAGCCTTTTAGTATGTAACTACAGTACAGTAGTGAAGTAGTTCTCCTTTGTTATTATACATCTCTGTAAAGACATAATGGGTTTTTGTCTTGTTCAGGACTTCCTGCTGCAGAAGTACAGTGTGGTCATCATTGATGAAGCCCACGAGCGGAGTGTTTACACAGACATCCTCATCGGACTCCTGTCCCGCATCGTACCGCTGCGCAACAAGGTAACACACACACACACATACACACAGACACACAGTCACACTGATACAGAAATGGTGTGTATAGTATCCCATACACACACACACACACACACACACATTCTCATAGTACTATAGTCTGTGGTCACATGTAGCAGCATTCACAGAACTAATTCACATACCGTACCATGGTGTACATGTATGCAGAAAGAAAGATAAGCAATGTTTTTATTTGCGTTCTTACAGACTTCCATACCCATCCATAAGTTGCAATTCCATTTAATGTGTGAGTGTGTGTCTGTGTGTGTGTTACAGAAAGGTCTTCCCATGAAGCTGGTGATCATGTCAGCTACTCTGCGTGTGGAGGACTTCACTCAGAACCAGAAACTCTTCTCTACCCCTCCACCTGTTATCAAGGTCTCATCTCTCTCTTGCTGTCTCTATTTTCCTATCACTCACACACACTCTCTCTCTCTCTCTCTCTCTCTCTCTCTCTCTCTCACACCCACACACACAGACTCACACATTCACATACATATCCCTCCTCCTGTCTTTTTGTAGCCTTTTTAGTGTTGCCACCTGTGTTTCTTGTAAGTGGTGATTATATAACTGAGGCAGTGTGTGTGTGTGTGTGTGTTGTGCATATGTTTGTGTGTGTGTGTAGGTGGAGGCCCGTCAGTTCCCCGTCACGGTGCACTTTAACAAGAGGACTCCCATGGAGGACTACACTGGAGAGGCCTTCCGCAAGACGTGCAAGATCCACCGCATGCTCCCGCCAGGTGACACACATAAGCACACTCGCACACACATTTACCCTAATGCATTTGTGCAAACACACACTCACACACCCCTCCCCCCCAAACCACACGGATAAACACCAAGTTTCACACAGATGCGCACACACATTCACTCTCCAGCATTTAATTTTTTTTTTTTCCCCTCCTCACGTACTCAAGTATAATCACACACAATGGATTACATGCTCAGCTCTTGCACACCAGAACATGCTCATCGCAATGTACACATGGTTCACATGTATTTGCATGTAGCCACTCTCTTGGAGATTCATTTGGAATGAACACAGATCCACAGACACACACCCACACAGACACACACCCACACTAAATGCCATGCATTCCCCACTGCGGGCAGGTGGAGTTGGCGTGTAGTTGCAGGCAGAGGTTGATTGACAGCTATCTGCTCGAGGCTGGGCCCTGGGCTCTTGGCTCTGAGAGGCGGGTGCCAAGAAGTGGTGGTGGGGAGTGTCTGTTAAACCCCTTAGGAATCTAGATGTATGTATGTGTTACATTTTGTGTGTGTGTGTGTGTTTCAGGTGGGATTCTTATGTTTCTGACTGGTCAGGCAGAAGTGCACTCTGTGTGCAGACGGCTGAGGAAAGCCTTTCCTTACAGACCCAAGAGGGACCAACAAGGTGATCTCACACTCTCATTCTCACATACACATACACACACACACATACTCTCTCTCTCTAAAGCAGTGTTTCTCAAACTTTTTTTCTGGGGACCCACTTTTTAAAAGCGACCTAACTCGTGACTGTGGTAGTTAACAAACTAGATCAGTGGTTCTCAAACTTTTTCTTTCATTCCCCACTTTGATCAAGGGGGCATTCTCGAGCCCCACCTGTCCCTCATCGCTCTAAGAAAGTGGTAGGTCAAGCTTAAAATTGTCAAATTTATTGAAATAATGACAAGTTCTAAATATATCCTCTTCAACAGAGTTACAATCAGCTGGTGCTGCAGATATAATAATAAATAAATACATAACACACATATTTCTGTTTTCCAGCAACATATTAGGAAGCATAGGCCATTTTACAGCATTGTACAATATATTCAATGAAATGCCAACATGCTGCATTAAATGGATCCATAATCCAAATGGACTCCATTCAAAAACTTTGCAGGGATGTGATGTAGTCCTCCTGTTCAATAATGGGATCACAAGGTGCCTCCCCAATCAGAGTTTCTCAAAAATCACGCGTCGCGATCAGCACTTCCCATACCTCAGGAAAGCCACCTTGAGGTAGGTGCTTGTCTTTGCTTGTAACTGGACATTTAACTCAAATGTATCGAAATATATCAAATATATCGTAAGATAGGCCAACAGCCATTTGGTCAGCTATTCAAACATCTCTTCCTCCAAGAAGAGGTGACTGGAGGAGAATAGGAAAGCCACCTTGCCTCGCTGTGAAACAGTACAGCCTTTTGGTCAGCTACCATCTCTTAGGCAGGTTAAGGGCTTAAGGGCTCTCACAACAAGGTCGGGACTAACTAAGCTGCCTTGACACAAGCGCTTCCCTGTGAATAACACAGTGTGTCCATTGCGCATCGGGTGCTACCTGGGCCCAGGCTACAGATAAAAAATAAATAAATAAAAAAAACTCCTATTTTTCACGTCAGTTCGCACCCCACCTGGCATGTCTCCGCGACCCACAGTTTGAGAAACGCTGCTCTATTACCCTCTAGTCTCTATAAAGACAGGCACCATCATTGAATTCACCTTAACAGTATCACATGTGTATCAACTGTGTGTGTGTGTGTGTGTGTGTGTGTGTGTCTGTCTCTGTTTGTCTGAGAGCAGAGGGAGAAGAGGACCTGGCCGCAGAGCTGAAGAAGTCTAAGAAGAAACAGAAGAAGACAGTGGTGAGCGTCCATGCAGACACCAGATCAGAAAAACACAAACAAGTCTGTTTTCTCTGTTCCTCTGCTGATCTAGCATAGACATATAAAAGGCCTTTTCTCTTACCCTCTCTCTCCCCTCCCGTCCTACTCCACTTCTCCCTTATTTTGCCCCCATCAGTCTCTCCCGAGGATAGACCTGGATAACTACTCGGCGTTGCCAGTGGATGAGGGAGATGAGGATCGGCAGGCCGGCATCGACGGAGGATGATGATGATGATGACGAAGGCTCTGATCTGGACCTGGGAGATCATCCAGAGGATGGTGGTGAGACTTATTGCTCTCACTCACTCACTTACTTTCTCACTCACACAAATATTTATTGATTGTGTCTTAATGGCTGTGCTATGATGTATGGTGTGTTTTTTTTGTGTGCTAGACGTGTGTGCGTGTGGTGGATAGGCCTCTGAGAGTAGTTTTGCATTTTATGAAGTGTGTGTGTGTGTGTGTGTGTTGCGTTTCTGTTAATCCAGAGGAGAAGGCTGATCCATCCATCCCCCTGTATGTGCTCCCTCTCTATTCACTCCTGGCCCCTGATCAGCAAGCTAAGGTAAGAGTGTGTGTGTGTGTGTGTGTGTGTGTGTGTGGGGTTATATATATATATATATATCACTTTTTTACTTTTCACTTGTGTATATTGTGTTTATGCCTTCTATGCAGGGATTTGCAGAAATTATGCATGCCCATGGTTATGTTTGTTATACCTTATTTGTGTGAGTGTACCGAATGCCTAACTGCTGTGTTTGTGTGTGTGTGTGTGTGTGTGTGTGTGTGCATTTGCATGCAGGTGTTCCGTCCTCCCCCTGCAGGCACGAGGCTGTGTGTGGTGGCCACTAACGTGGCGGAGACGTCGGTGACCATCCCTGGGGTGCGTTACGTGGTGGACTGTGGCCGGGTCAAGCAGCGCTTCTATGATCGCGTCACCGGAGTGTCCTCCTTCAAGGTCAACTGGATCTCCCAGGCCTCGGCCAATCAGAGGGCAGGACGAGCTGGCAGGACAGAGCCCGGCCACTGCTACAGGTGTGTGTTGTGTGCGTGTGCATCTGGAACATGTGGAAGGATATTGATCACATAATATGCTACACTTTTCATGTAATAGCATTCCTTTCCCCTGTACTGTGAATATAACACAGCTGCTAACTGTAGCCTGACGTAGCCATACTCAATTCTATTCTGGAACCGGAGCATTGGGAAAGTGATTATGGGCTGTGTTTCAACCGATACAGGGGAAAAAATACCTCAGCACACAACTGAATAAAAACTGGAAAAAATACAGGGGCTCATAAGTTGGAGTTAAAATAGCCCCACATAATCACATACCCTTCCCCATATCTCACGATTGGCATGGGGTATATTTATTATATATATATTTCCATAACATCATCTCTCAATGCAAATCAAGCCAGCTATTAGGCTAACTGAAATAAAACCATGCTAATCTCTAGATATGGTGAAGGGTATGCGATGATGTGGGGCTATTTTAATTCCAAAGGCCAAGAGAACTTTATCAGGATGCGTAGTATCCTGAATCCATGAAATAACTGGCCTTTAAAAATAAAAATCTGCCTGCCTCTATGGGAATTTAACATAGGGGTATGTATATGAACCCCTGTATTTTAAGGAAGAACATTTATTTATTTACGATACATTTTTCATTCACAAAGAAAATTGCTGTCCTTAAAGGGACACCAGGCAAGCCTGATGTTTTTTCTCTACGAAACTCCCCCTCGCTCGGTCTGAAGCTCTCTTCCTTTTCTTTGCGTCTTCCATCAAGGGTTTTCGCTGCTTCTTCGCCGGCTCTGCCATTATACACACGTTTGCAACAATCGCTAGCGTTTCGTTAGCCTGCCTCTGTGCTGTGGATGCAGGATGTAAACTGATCCTGCTTTGGTCGGCGGGTACAATACACTGAACTTGCAAGCGGGATATTCTTCCTATAGGCAGTAGGGGCGGGCGAGAGAGTCTTCATTCGCCCTGTAATGAGTCATTTAACCATATACCGACTTACGAAGATGAGTAATTAACACGAAACGTTGCCTGGTGTCCCTTTAAAGGTTGGATTCTTTTCATTTTATTAATTAAGGCATTAAGATCAATTTCCAAAAATGATTTTTTATTCCTCTTTTTAGTCAACTTTAGCATGTGTATGTAGGGTATGTAAACTTCTGGTTTCAACTGTATTTACATGTGCACTTATGTATGTGTGTGTGTGTGTGTGTGTGTGTGTGTGTGTGTATAGGCTCTTCTCGTCAGCAGTGTTCAGTGACTTCAGTTTGTTTGCTGAGGCAGAGATCACTCGAAGACCGGTGGACGACCTTGTGCTTCAGATGAAGGACCTTAACATTCAAAAGGTGAACTACACACACCATTAAAACCTTTCAGTACACACACAAACGCACACTCAGTAAGCTGGCAAATAGATCTGCGTGAAAAGCTATTGTTTCAGCTGTACACTACTACCCACACCTACATGTCAAGAGGTTGTTAAACAGACAATGCTTAACTTTTTTTTGTGTATTTGGTGTTTGTCCTGCATGGTGCGGGGATATATATATATCTCACATACACACACATGCACTATATGTGTGTGTGTGTGTGTGTATGTGAGCGTAAGAATGATGATGTGTGTGTCAAGTCAACCCTATTTCTATAGCACATTTAAAAACAACTGAGTTGAACCAAAGTGCTGACAAACAAACATAAAACAATGAAAATGGTACAACCAATAATAACATAACATAACATAACAACAATAGTAACATAACATAAAATAAATAAATAATTGAAATAATAAACAATAAACAAATTGGTCTAAAATAAAGAGTGTGTGTGTGGGGGGGGGATTAAGGTAGATTTAAAGCTTGGGAGGAAATGAAAGTCTTTAAGTTAGACTTAAAGCAGTCAATGGTTGGAGAGAACTTAATATGTACAGGTAGACTATTCCAGAGTTTGGGGGCAACAACAGAGAAGGCTCTATCACCCTTATGTTTTGGGGATATAGAGAAGATTCTGAGATGAAGACCTAAGTTCCAAAAATAATTCCGTGGAAATGCATGGATTCCAGTTGCTGCTACTGGAAGAAACTGGAATCCATGCATTTCCACTGAATTATTTTTGGAATCTGATCCCTTATCATACCTGTTCATTCTTACTTGTCGCTCGACTTATCGTGACTAAATTCAAGATAGCTGCAAACGCTAAACTTCGTGAAGATACTGTCTGCATAAATCGTCTTGTAAGTAAACTACCAGTACTTTTTCAAAGTTCTCAATGTCTCGTTTTAAATGCCAGGGCCCTCGGAAGTCTACCAATGAAGTGTGGAGATACATTGAGCCTCAAATGGTGTAAAACAGTGATTTATTTGCATGGCTAGCCCGATGCGAAGCACCACCATTGAAAAAAGCTGTTGGTAGCATCGGCTAACTAAGCCCAGATTTTTTGGAGTGCAGGGGACAAGCCGAGATGGGCTATGAGACATACGTTCACACTCGGTATCATGTTTCAACACACTTTAGGTCAATATCACACCGGAATTCTCCTTTAAAATCCCCTAAAATCATGAAATTGTCAGAGTGAGAGGCCATAAAAGATAGTAGATCAGCAAATTCTTGAATGAAATTACAATTAAGCTTAATTTTTGGTGGTCGGTAAACTAATGCACAGCGGAAGGTGGCATTTATCTTTACAAGCTGTACCTCAAAAGTGGAGAACATATCAATTTGTACAATTCTACATTTAAAGTTGTTATTATAAACAGTGACCAGACCACCTATGAATGTGTGTTTACTCGTGGTGGATGTATGAATGCACACACATACAGTATGTATGTATATCTATACTTGTATGTAAATGTGTGTGTGTTGTGTATATTTCATGCAGGTATATATGTTTGTGTTTGCTGTTCATATTACATATCATTAGCTGTCAACCCTACTGTTTTTTCTTATTTAAACTTTTTCCTGCTGTCTTCCCGTTTTAATATTTTCCCGTAAATACCCTGTATTTTAGGCCTAATAATCTCATAGCATTAGCCCTACCACCGGACCGGTCAGCCTCTGTGCTGTTGTTGTGCTGCTACTCTCCTGCCCTTGCGGCCAAACTGATGTTTTCAAAGCATTTATTTGCTTGCTTTAAGGTGCATGTGTGACTTTAGAGTGGTATAGCCAGAGGTTGTTGAGAGAACACGCGTTTTTGGTTGTTGAGAGAGCGCGTTTTGACGCCAATTTGTAGGCAGTCACATTAGACCTAGCTACACACACCTTATTCAGTTTGTGTGTGTGTGTTATAGGTGGTGAATTTCCCGTTCCCTACTCCCCCGTCCTCTGAGGCTCTGCTGGCTGCTGAGGAGCTGCTCATCTCTCTGGGAGCCCTGGAGCCGCCTCCACGCCAGGGACGGTGAGGACACACACATACATATACACAAAATACACCGACATGCACACACACACAGCATACACCGACACACACACACACACATGCACAAAATAAACGGACACGCACACATACACAAAATACACCGACAGGCACACACACATATGCAAAGTACACCGACAGGCACACACACATACGCAAAATACACTGACACGCGCACACACATTCACAGATTCCAACATACACACATGAAATATGCACATACATAATAGACACATACTCACATACAGTGTACACACACACACACACACACACACACAATCCACAAACACTAGGGGTGTAAAAGTACATATTCATGTCGAATTGTTTAGGTACAGGATGTTCGATACAGATATATCGTGAATATACCAAATGCACTCTTTAACGGTAATAAACAGTGTGCCTTTTTGCTTGTTGACCATGTTTCAAATTTGAGTTCCTACACAAACATATGAAGTGGCGGACCATA
The DNA here is from genome assembly GCF_017589495.1 of Alosa alosa. Classification (NCBI taxonomy): domain Eukaryota; kingdom Metazoa; phylum Chordata; class Actinopteri; order Clupeiformes; family Clupeidae; genus Alosa; species Alosa alosa. The sequence continues at coordinate 17,561,291 of NC_063193.1, read as the reverse complement.
TGTCAGTATTGTGAACTAATGTCAAAAAAACATTTGACAGCTTTTCAAAATACTATTCCCGTTGCACATTAGCAATATTTTAAATGAATTTTAGGTTAGTAGTACGCTGTACTATATTTGGGTCCACGTGGCCATGGGGAGATGGGTTCCAGTGCGGGTCATTTCCTGATCCCACCCCATATCTCTCTCCCACTCACTTCACAGACAAATATCACCCCCTTTACTCTGCTTCTCTCCTTCCACTTAAAACCTCTTGTGATCTTGTGTTTGTGTTTGTGTTTGTGTGTGTGTGTGTGTGTGTTTGCTCTCCCACCAGGATGCGTGAGCTCCAGCGGGCGCGCATGAGCTGTCCCATCAGCCCCCTGGGCCGGGCGATGGCGGCGTTTCCGGTGTCGCCGCGCTACGCTAAGATGCTGGCGCTGGGCCGGCAGCAGGACTGCATGGCTTATCTCATCGCCCTGGTGGCCGCCATGACCGTGCGCGAGATCTTCCAGGACCTCGACAGGTGGGGACACAGGGGTCGGGGGTCACAGCACCCCGGGGTCATGTGACCACATGGCAGTTGGTATCTCAACTCTGTGTGCACTCTCTTTCTCTCCTTTTTCCCCATCCCTCTCTCATTCTCATACTGTCCTGTTGTCTCTTTTCACTCCTCTGTTCTTCTGATGCTCTTGTCCATCTTCCTTCTTTAACCTCACTCCCTCTTCTTGTGGCATGAATACTCTAGTGGTTTTATCACTGAAAAAAAATACAGGCATTTCAATGATGTGTAGTTGTGTCTTAGTACAGTAGCCACAAACATACAGAACCTAACTAAACCCCCCACGCCCCATCTCAGGCCGGTTGCTAAGGAGGAGGACAGTGAAGGTCATAAGCAGAGGAGAGCTCGCATGGCCCAGATGAGGAGACTGTGGGCTGGACAAGGACACACCCTGCTGCTGGGGGACCTCATGGTCATGCTTGGTATGTGCGCACACTCTCACACACACACACACAGAGCCTTTACTGTTGGGGAACTTCATGGTCATGCTGGATGAATATGGGAGTGAGTGAGAAAAATAGAAACACTTATGCACCCACCTCCTACGTAGGCATATCTACACAAATTAGATCAATGTGGTGAAATGTGTGGTGTGGTGAATATGAACATGATGATTGTGTGTATGAACATGTGTGTGTGTGTGTGTGTGTGTGTGTGTGTGTGTGTGTGTGTGTGTGTGTGTGTGTGTGTGTGTGTGTGTGTGTGTGTGTGTGTAGGTGCGGTGGGTGCTTGTGAGTTTGCTGGCTGCACACCTCAGTTTTGTGAGGAGAATGGCCTTCGCTACAAAGCCATGATGGAAATCCGAAGACTCCGAGGACAACTTACCAATGCAGGTAACAGACTCACACATACTTTCTCTAAAACACACACACACACATTCACAGGCACAGAATCTGACATGAAATTATGTGTACTTACTACTGTGACAGACAGACACTCACACTTGCATGCTTACACAGGCACTGATGCCACAATTGTAGCACAGAAGCTAAGGCAACATGGTTTTAGGGCGAGTACAGACCTAGCTGACGGTTTGACATCTGATGATGTCTGTCACAGCTTTGTTAATGTTACACAGCATATCATGCTGGCAGCAGAACATAGCCTACATTCTTGTTGAAGGCAGATAGTCTTTGCTGTGTGCACAGTGAGACTTTTGTTCGCCAGGGAAAGGCAACACAAGGCGACTCAACTGTCAGTCGATATCGTAGGTAGTGTTTTGAGGTCTGCTAGGTCTGCACTCGCCTTTAGAGGAACTCGCAAAGCCACCCAACACACATGAATACACCCAAAAACACACACTCACATCAGACACACTCATTCTTACACATTAACATGTAACACACTCGCATAGATACTGGCACCCATAAACCACTAAGGTCCACATATGGACACAGGTCTTTACACACACACACACACGTACACACGTACGTACACAGAATACAGGTCTTTGTACACACTCACACACAGCCAACAGGTCTTTTCCCGCGTTTCCGCTGTCTGTGTGTCCCTGACTGCCCTCTGTCGCTCCTCGTTCAGTGAACACGGTGAGCCCTGAGCTGGGAGTGTTTGTGGACAGTAAGATGGCGCCCCCTACTGCGGCTCAGGTGCAGTGCATCAGGCAGGTGGTGCTGGCCGGTCTGGGAGACCACCTGGCCCGCCGAGTCCAATCAGAGGAGCTGCTGGACCCCAAATGGGTCAACGGATACAAGGTCTCTGCAGTACACACACACACACGTGCGCGCACGCACACACAAGCACACACATACACACACAAACTCAAAGGGTGGTACACATACAGAAACTAACAAAGACATGGACATAAGTCACCAACACACAAGTACATGCCAACAGCCTATACAATGTCTTAAAGTTTGATCAGAGATTAAGATTATAGTCTACTCAAGCTTTTCTCAACAACATTTATGATCATTACTTAACTGACAATAAATTCTCTCCCTTTTTGTCCCCGCTGGTGTACCGTACTGCAGACTCCTCTCCTGGATGAGCCTGTATTCCTCCACCCAAGCTCCACCCTCTCCAAGACCCTCCCGGAGTTTGTGGTCTACCAGGAGATTATGGAGACCACCAAGATGTACATGAAAGGTGTGTGTGTGTGTGTGTGTGTGTGTGTGTGTGTGTGTGTGTGTGTGTGTGTGTGTGTGTGTGTGTGTCTTTTATGTATATTATTGTCCTGTGTTTGTGAGTGTGACTTTTTTAGTGTGTGTGTGTGTGTGTGCAGGAACAATTTGCATCAGGAATGGCGTGGGCTTTTTTGACTTGTTGGGCTTTTGTTGGTCTTTTATGTGTGTGGGGCTGTTTTGCTTAGCAAGACCAACACGTGTTTTTTTAGGTATGAGAGAGAACAAAGAACAAGAAGAAGAACTGTACGCTGTTTGTTGTTGTTTTTTCCAGGTTTATATAATCAACCCAGAGTCTTCCCTTATATGTATCTGTATAGACCCTTTCAAGAGTTCCATTACCAGCATCATAGTTGGCCCCACAAGGCTTCCGTTTTAACATTCCATATGTTATCCATATTGTTTTTGTTTTTATTGTTGAAAGGGTCTATATTTATTGTGTGCGCTTGTGCGTGTTGCAGGAGTGTGTGCAGTGGAGGCGGATTGGGTCCCTAAGCTCCTCCCACAGTACTGCCACTTCAGCGCCCCAGAGGAAAGCCCCAGCCCTTGGTACTGCCCAGACTCCGGCCGTGTCAGATGCCACTGCCAGAGCACCTTCTGTAAGTGTGTGTGTGTGTGTGTGTGTGAGGGAGTTTGAACGCATCATCTTGTGTGTTGTGACCGTTTCAAGATCATATAATATACCGGTAGGTGGGTTTGTGTGTGTGTGTGTCTGTTTTTTATGTATATTATTGTGCTGTGTTTGTGAGTGTGACTTTTTAGTGTGTGTGTGTGTGTGTGCAGGAACAATTTGCATCAGGAATGGGCGTGGGCTTTTGACTTGTTGGGCTTTTGTTGGTCTTTTATGTGTGTGGGGCTGTTTTGCTAGCAAGACCAACCACGTGTTTTTTAGGTATGAGAGAGACAAAAGAACAAGAAAAGAAGAACTATCACGCTGTTTGTTGTTGTTTTTTTTCAGGTTTATATAATCAACACAGAGTCTTCCCTTATAATAATATCTGTATAGACCCTTTCAAGAGTTCCATTACCAGCATCATAGTTGGCCCCACAAGGCTTCGTTTTAACATTCCATATGTTATCCATATTGTTTTGTTTTATTGTTGAAAGGGTCTATATTTGTTGTGTAACTTGTGGTGTTACAGGAGTGTGTGTGCAGTGGATTGGGTCCCTAATCTCCTCCACAGTACTGCCACTTCAAGCCCAGAAGGAAAGCCCCAGCCCTTGGTACTGCCCAGACTCGGCCGTGTCAGATGCCACTGCCAGAGCACCTTCTGTAAGTGTGTGTGTGTGTGTGTGTGGGGGTTTAGGCAGCATCATCTTGTGTGTTGTGACCGTTTCAAGATCATATAATATACCGGTAGGTGGGTTTGTGTGTTGTGTGTGTGTGTGTGTGTGTGTGTGTGAGGATGTGTTTGAAGTCTTCTTGCTTTATTTTGTGAAAACAAGGGTGTGGTCTTCAACCTCTTCCAACATCATATTTCACTTCATTAGGGCTGTGTGTGTGTGTGTGTGTGTGTGTGTGTGTGTGTGTGTAGGTATGTGGGTGGGTGGATGGATGTGAGTGAGTGGGTGAGTGGGTGGATGTGTGTGGTTGGGTGTTTGTGTGTGTAGGTGGGTGGATGTGTCAAAGGCCAGGTAAGTTTAGTTCTATAGTACATTTCATACACAGAAGGTATTCAATGTTCTTTACATAAACAAAGAAACTATAGTAAATGAATGCAATAGCTTACAATGTTTTAAAAAGTAAAGTACATAAAATAGAATACTTTAAAGACATAAGAACACAGGGTGCATATGATTTACGCGAAGTGCATTTGAAAGCGTCTAAACAGTTTGGTCTTAAGAGTGTATTTGTGTATAATTCCATGCTGAGATAACAAAAAAGTTGTGTGTTTTTAACAGAATCAATGGACATGCTGTGTGTGAGTGGGAGAGATTTTGTATGTGTGTTATTTTGATGTTTGTGTGTGTGTGAGATTTGAGTTAGGGATGTCTTTAGGAATTGGTAACATGCATGGTGTATGTCTTAAGATTTTCTGTCACCATCATTGTGACTCAAAGAATGCTCTCTCTCTCTCTCTCTCTCTCGTCCCTCCCTCCCTCCCTCTCTCTCTGCCTGTATTTCTCTCTCTGTTTCACAGTCCGTGTGAATTGGAAGCTGCCCTCCATTGAGATGGATTACGCAGAGGGGCTTGAACGTTACAAGTTATTTGCCAAATTCCTACTGGAAGGACAGGTACTTTTGTGTGTGTCGGTCTTTCTCCGTCTCTCATTCATGTTCATTCATGACGGACTGCTTAGTAGTGTACACTGGCTGGCCAAAAAAAAAGGTCACACAATGTTTGGTTGGACCGCCTGCTGCTTTGTTTATAGCACGCATTTGCGGTGGCATCGTTTCCACAAGTTTCTGCAATGTCTCAACATTTATTTCCATCCAGCATTGCATTCATTTTTCGCCAAGATCTTGTATTCATCAGGGAAGAAAAAATCCATTGATGGAATAACCTGGTCATTCAGTATTCAGTAGTCAGCTGACCTCATTCTTTGGGCACACAACGTTGCTGAACCTACACGTGACCAACTGCAGCAGCCCCAGATCTATTTGCTTACTTAAATCCAGGTGGTGACCTTTGTTTTGCCCAGGCAGTGTATATAACAAAGCATTCTTTTGATATACTTATCTTTTTTAATGCATTTTAGTTTTTAAAGCTTTTTTCTTTAGTTATCATTTCATTAGTTTCATTAGTCATTGTGAAGGTGTGTGTGTGTGTGTGTGTTTTTGATAGTAAGTGGCTTGTCTGAGCTTGTTGGAGCTCTGAGTTGGGTTGTCGTTTCTGTTAGGTGTGTTCCAAATTAAAGAAGTACAGCAGCTGCCTACTCTCTAGTCCCTCTACCATGCTGAAGACCTGGGCCAAGTAAGGACTAATATACTCACACTATATGATCATATATTAATATGCACACACGCACGCACCCACGCACACACACAATGTCTTGCTGTCACTCACAGAAACACTAGTTTTTCTATATTTTCTACTTAACTGCTGTGCTCCGTGCTCTGTAGATTACAGCCCCGCACAGAAGCCCTGCTACAGCAGCTGGTGTCAGAGAAAGTGGACTGTCGGGAAGCCCTGCTGTGTGCATGGAAGAAAAACCAGAAATGTAAGTGTGTGTGTGTGCATGCTTGTCACTGATATTTGATTGATTAGGGTAAAGTCTTTATTTATTGATTGATTGATTGATTGATTGATTGATTGATTGATTTATTGATTGATCGACCTTTTGTTACTCTCTTTCTCTGTGATCTTTAGATCTCCTTTCAGCATTTCATCAGTGGATTCCAGAATCCCTTCATGAGGAAGTTGCAAAGATCTGGCCTCCTCTCTGATAAGCACACACACTGGACTGTCTTTGTGTACCTGTGAGTGGTAATCATGAACAAGTTTTTTAATTGTTTATTGAGGGCAATAAACACTCACTTTTTACCCAGCAGCGTTCCCTTGCACATTTATTGTTTGTTCCGGGCTAGTAATTGGAAAGAGATGGAGAGGTGTGTGTCTGTGTGTGTGTGTGTCTGTGTGCGGACCTGTGTTACATTCACATCCTCTGCACCTCTGCCAGAAGTCTCCTATGTTTGTTATCATCATAGTTGTAAGTCACATATACATATGACCATCTCAGCATATCAGCTACTTAATGTTTTCTATTACCATATATATCAGTATACACATTGAGTCTATGGAGTTTGTCTATGGATGTGAGTGTATTGCACTGAATGTTTTTCTTGATCATGTTACAAACTTTTGGCAGCAGTCTGTTTTAAGTTCTAATGAAAATGCTGTGTGTGGGTGTGTTACTCTAATCTACTTCTTGAAGTGAGTGGGAGTGAGTTCTGTATGCCTTCCACTCACTATTGCATCAGGTTTGTAAAGATTATCTATGTTTCCTGAAAAATGGTCAGTGTCCAAGTTCATTGCCTGTTATTTCACATCATTACGAACATAGGCTGGGAATAAAAAAGAAAGCCATTTGGGACAGGACCCAGCTGGTTGCCAGTAAGGTCTTTCACAATTTGGTGTCTTGCTGCTGGCTTTGTGTGGTGCCCCGTAAAATAAGCAAAGCAGTCATGATGAAGGGTCATGTTAACATGGCGACATACTGGGATGGCTCATTTGAAAAGGGCTATGCACTCTGCCAAGGTGGGTCTGGGAATAGAGAATAGGCCTTGGAGCCTATATACACACAAGGACAGTACTTTCGTCTCTCCAAACTACATGTACATAAATGATGTATATGAGGTATGTATAGACCCTTTCAACAATAAAAACAAAAACAATGCTTGAACATTCTATTTGGTTCCCAATCTACTTCCTCTGCATTAAGATAACATGGAATTTTAAAACGGAAGCCTTGTGGGGCCAACTATGATGGAACTCTCTTGAAAGGGTCTATACAAAACCAAACACGACGTTCTATTTTAACTAATAGAATATATGAGTGTGTGTATTAAAGGTGTGTGCATGGATGGACTTGTGTGCAGGAGATTGCATTTTTGTCTCCAGTATTGCAATGAGGCTTGCTTTGCTTATTTTAAAAGCAGTCGCATATTAACTTCAAACATCCAGCATTCTATGTCATCCTGGGTTCTGTGATACCAGCCTGATGAGATTGTTCTGGCCAGTGGTCTGAAGTTCTGAGAGGCTGTAGTATTAACTTCTGGTAGTATTGAACCCAGTCCAGGAGGGGGAATGTTGTTACAGGAGGTTCAGGGCCTTCTGTATGGAACGTTTCTGCTAAAGTCTCTCTCTCTCTCATCTTGTACATTATGAGCATTTGAATAACGTTTGACCCCTGAGGAGATTTGTCTCTGCCTGACAGGGACGCCAGGAGATCAGTCTGTAATGTTTCAGATGTGGGCCCCACCCACCCTGAGAGCTGCTGCTGAACCACTGCAGGATTCACCTGCAGGATTCTTTTGGCAAAGGCCCCGCAGACAAACGAGAGGACAAGACACCCTTCGGAATGGAAGGTTGTTACCAGTCAGAAAGTTCAAGAGCACAAGAATGCTCTCTGTAATTTAGATAGAATGAGAAAGCGAAATGCATGTTTATGGTTTATGGTGCCGGCCAACCTGACCTGCTGTGAGTTTAATCACCATGGGTATATTTAGGTAAGGAAAGGGGAGTCTTCCTGTTTTCCCAAACCTTAACATCAGTTTAGCAGGATGTGTGTGTGTGTGTGTGTGTGTGTGTGCGTGTGACCTATTCTTAATTTTGTGGAGTAAAAGGGGGGAATGGTCCTCAGGGCTTGAAAGTAATTTTGGGAATTTAGCAATTTGCATATAGACCCTCTCTCCTATCTCTCTTTCACACACACACACACACACACAGAGAGATTCCATTCAAACTGGTTTGGTCTGATAGATTAACATAGTCCCTTAGTCATTCCTCTTCGTTGCTGTGGCCGTTTATGATAATCAGCAATATATCTGAAAGAAAATATTTGTAACTTGACCTATTTTCAGAGAGAGAGAGAGAGTAAATGCTGTAAAAGCGGTGAGCAATCCCTGTGGTGTAGTAGCAGTAGAACTGAATGAGCCATCTCTGCCCTCCCTCAGGGATAGGGGGAGGAGAAGGGAGGGAGGGAGAGAGAGAGAGTTGCCTAGGGTGTGGCAGTGATAGTAAGAGATTAAACAGTGCCTAAGCAAAGAATGAAGACACACCCAACCCACAGAGAGTTTAGCAGAAGGAGTCAGTGAGTGCGGGAGAGGGAGAAAGGGCGTGCTGTTGAGCAAGAGGAAGGAGTGGCTAACTCTCGTGTGAGAAAAGAGAAAACGTAGGCTTAGAACTGCAGAGTGTGTCTGTCTCACACCTGTCCTGTTGCCTGCTGTCACCAAGAGAGGGAGGGAGAAAGAGAGAGATAAAGAGAGGGAGGAAAGTGAACGGAAAAAAGAAGAAAGAATACTGAAGTCACTGGAAACTAGCAGAAAGCTGCACAGCAGAAGAAAAATAGATAAAGAGTGAAAGAAAGAAGCAAAGTCATGAAGGACAACGGCAAGAAAGGTGGACGAGGACAGGGAGTCCCAGGTGAGAACAGTCAGCCTTCGCACTTCTCTCTTCTTATCCCTTGTTTTCTTTCTCTTTTCCCCACCTCCAACCCCTGATCCCGTGTCCTGTTGCTTCTTCTCCTCTGCACTCTCTTTCTCTCTCTCTCTGTCTGTGTCTGTCTGTCTGTTCTGCCGTGCAGTGGACTTCTCTCAGGAATGCTGGTAAGGTTTGGCAGAGCTGTGTGAGCTTGGATCCATGTGGGAGCGGTTGTTTGCAAACGGCCATTTTTGTAAAGTGTGCGTGGTTAGGGAATGTGAACTCAACTTTTTCCACTCGCCCTCGCATACGCTCTTTCTGGCACACACACACACACACACACACAGAGTCACCAACTCTCTCTCTCTCTCTCTCTCTCAAACACACACACACACACTAGTGTTGGGGGAAAAATTCCAAACAGGCTGACTCACCGTTTGACTGCTCTTGCTTCCACACTCCATTTACCTCCTTTCCTTCTTGTTTAGTCAGTCTATCACTTTTCTAAACCACACACACACACACACACAACAAACTTTTTCTCTGAGTCATACACACGTGCGTGGGCATGCAGGCTACCCCTATCACACACTTCTGCCTGTTTTGTCTTTTGCCTTTGTTTAGCTACCCTTCTCTTGCACACGCACACACACACACACACACTGTAAGACTGACGTGTGATTTCTGTTAGCTGGGTTAAGTTATTTTGGCACTTTGCCAGAAGCACTGATCAGGAGACATTCTTGACTCTCTTAGGGAGGTGTGTGTGTGGGGGGGGGGGGACTGAGATGGGTAGGGGAGGGGGCAATAGAACGCGTTTCTCTCTAGGCAACAGGAGAAACTGACAAGTCTTACATAACAAAGCCATCATGGCAACCCCAGCTTAGGGCTATTCACTATGCACTGATCAGGGACATTCTTGACTCTGACTGACTGACTTGCTGCTGGGACTTCACAATGCACATAGCAAGAAGGGCAACCATGCCACCGGATGATTTCTGTTGAAGACGATGGATGATTAAAGACCTAGGGACTGCTAGAAGCATGTGACGTTTAGTCAATATTAGTAGAGTGCATAAGAGACGTGTTTTTTAGCTTCTTTAGGGATGTGAATGATTTTATTGACAGCAGATGCACTAAGTGTGAAACACATGGTGAAGATTAACACAGGCTAGATGTTAGCTGTAGCATTCCCATATATTCCCACTGCATGTTTAACACTTGGTGGTATGAAAATGCATGCAAACTGCAGCATCTGTAAATTGTTTCGCTTGCATTTTGATTGAAAATGTTCCGGGCTGCCTCTAACCTAAAACAGGCCTGACTTGAGCAACACTGGGGCTCCCTATTAACCCTTAAAGGAGTAGGGAATGTTGAGAAATTAACGTTCTAACGAATATCTGGGTTCATTGAATTCAACATAGAATTTTAGAACCTTCAATTGTTGCGGAACTTAGAACGTTCAAAAACCTACACCTTTAAGGGTTAACAGACGCAAATTATGTCTCTTTATAATTGTGCATGTGTGCATGCACAGCATGTGTTTACGGTATATGCTGTCTGTTGTTGCAATTTTGTTTTATAAGATGGGGGTATTTTAGTATTCCACTTTGAATGATGAATCCTTCTTGTGGTACTGTACATACAACTGTGCTTTGGCTGCAGGTCTGTATGGACATGTCATTATTTTATTTTATTAAATTCAGACTCATGACTTTGCCATGTTGCAGTGCTTATGGGCCCAGTCACACTACCAATGAACTGCCCTCTTTGTGAAAGAATTAGCCAATCAGTGGCTCTGTTTGTGACAGCGTGGTGTTCCTCCTCTTCTGCCTGTGCCAGAAGTGGGTTGGGCTACTGAGGGTGAAATCACTAACCCTCATTTTGTGTGAGAGAGAGAGTTAAAGAGAGAGTTTTAGCATTCTGCTGGAGGGTGTGTGGCTGAATGAATGCTTCAGCATGCAGAGGGTGTGAGTGTGTGTGTGTTTGGACAGGCTTCCGTCTCAGATGGACTGGCGTAGCTCAAAGAAACACAAGTGGAGTCTTGCTTTTACTTGTAAAAGTACACGCTCTCTTTCTGTTTCTCTGGCTCCTGAAGAAAGTCATTACCAATTCAAAGAAGTCTTCTCTACTTGTCCTTTTCATAGCTCTGCCCTTAAAGTTCAAACAACTAACCCACAACTTTTTTTGCCACGATGTTCCACTGACAACAGCAAAGAAAGAAAAGGAGAAGAGAGTTTATTTTCTTGACTATCCTGGTGGATTCCCAAATTAAGCTAGAGCAAAAAAATAAAAGATAAAAAAGCCTCACTAGTCGCCCTCTGAATGAAACCAGTGTTACTGACTTGACATTCTGGCAACAGTAAACTTTCTCACAACAGCTTTTAACACAAACACAGAGGGTCATTCAGGGTCACACACACACACATGAATATATGAAGATGAAGATATTATTATAACAAAGTAAAGTACATAGAAATGACTATAAACATAATTTTAATAGAATAAAGATATAGAATGTTAGGGATCACAATATTCATGTCTAGCTATAGGAATGGATGGCCCACTAACTCTGGAACGAGACTACAAGTAGGCCCTTTCAGATGCTATCTCTGGGAGGATATTGAAATTTTTTGCAGCTTTGGAACTGTCAGTTAGCCAACCCTGTAATAGGCCAGCCAACCCTGAGACAGACCCTTCTCAGTAGAAGATACCATCTGTGTGCGGATATTAGCCTTGTCCGCAGCTTAAGCTGCCAATTCCCCAGAGACTAATGTAACCTGCGTTGTGTTGAACCTGTGCGATTCAGCCCTGCACACGCCCGGACTCGAACCCGTGAACAGCAGCACCTCGGATCGGGAGGCGAGCGCGCTAACAATTCAGCCAATAGCCCAGGCTACAGGATTGCATGCCAGCAGCATTCTTGAGGCGTCGGGGAGTGAGGTTTACCAACGTTCCACAAGCACAGCTAAGCTAGCTGGCATCTGTTACACTAACCACACAGCATCAGTGCCATGCCTGTTCAAGTCCCTTGCTATATTAGCTGGAATCTGAAGCCCTGTCCACAGACAATGGTTTGGAAACCATTAAACCACTAATTAACTCTTTCTGCATGGGGCAGCTAGCTAGCTCTTGCTTACCTCTAAAACTGATTCAGAATGAGACACTAAGTGAAGATAATTACTTCTCTCCACAGCTTACCCTATATGTGCTGTCCCACAAAAAAGTGACTGCCTTTGCAGCGGGTAAGAACCACACCCATCCAGAACCACTTTCCACACCTTTCCACACCTGATCCCATCCTGTTCAAGACTCGTTTCAGACCTTCTCCTGACTCACTCCAACCTACTCCAGACCTGTTCTGCAGCCTACTGTGATTTAGGTCACGGGTACGCTATCTGACTAAGTGAATCAGGTCACTCCAGTTGACTGCTGGGGGTTTTAAAAAGACCCCTCTCAGGCTTCAGGTATCCGCTGGGCCAGAGCGCTGCCCTGGCTTTTGTGTTCCCCATTTGCCTATCAGCATGTACCAGAGAGGCAAACGGAGATGCACACTGCAAACAGTGACCGCAGCTCAGTTAGTGTGACAGTGTGTGTGACCGTAGTCGTAGTGTGACAGTAGTCGTAGTGTGAGTGTGTGACAGTAGTGTGAGTGTGTGACAGTGTGAGTGTGTGTGAGTAGTAGTGTGAGTGTGTGTAACAGTGTGAGAGTGTGTGACAGTAGTACATGTAGTGTGAGAGTGTGTGTGAGTAGTAGTGTGAGAGTGTGTGTGAGTAGTAGTGTGAGAGTGTGTGACAGTAGTAGTAGTGTGAGAGTGTGTGTGAGTAGTAGTGTGTGTGTGTGTGTGACAGTAGTCGTAGTGTGAGAGTGTGTGACAGTAGTCGTAGTGTGAGTGTGTGTGACAGTAGTAGTAGTGTGAGAGTGTGTGTGAGTAGTAGTGTGAGAGTGTGTGACAGTAGTCGTAGTGTGAGTGTGTGTGACAGCAGTAGTAGTGTGAGAGTGTGTGACAGCAGTAGTAGTGTGTGAGTGTGTGACAGCAGTAGTAGTGTGTGTAGTGTGTGAGTGTGTGACAGCAGTAGTAGTGTGTGACAGCAGTAGTAGTGTGTGAGTGTGTGACAGCAGTAGTAGTGTGTGAGTGTGTGACAGCAGTAGTAGTGTGTGAGTGTGTGACAGCAGTAGTAGTGTGTGAGTGTGTGACAGCAGTAGTAGTGTGAGAGTAGTAGTGTGTGAGTGTGTGTGAGTGTGTGACAGCAGTAGTGTGTGAGTGTGTGACAGCAGTAGTAGTGTGAGAGTGTGTGTGACAGCAGTAGTAGTGTGAGAGTGTGTGACAGCAGGAGAGTCCTCTTTCCGGTGGCAAGGTGTAGGACATAATGCAGACCACACAGAAACACATGGAGGAGCTGGAATTGGGGCAGTCTTGGTTAGTTTTCTATCAAAGATGAAGATCAGAGATCTCTCAAATAATCTCTCAAATATGCATTTATTTGTTTCATTTGTTTGTTGTTTAGGGGTGTTATGTCAGGGGTTGGGGGAACGACACACACACACACACACACACACACACACACACACGTGTGAACATAGACCCATCAATCTTTCCCTGGTCCCTGTCGACCTCTGGCCTGTCAGGCTTGTTGGTTCCCTGTTGCCTGAGGGAGTTCCCTTCCCCCGGTTAACTTCCTGGTTGTTCATCACAGCATAGGATGTAGGTGAAATCAGCTGCTTTATGTCTCTTGCTGACCATGTTTGTATGTGTGCAAGGGAGAGAGAGGGAGAGAAAGAGAATGAGAGAGTGGTGTGTGTGATCTATGTCTGACTCAGACTAAAGGAATGCTGAGAACAGATTTTTTCTTTTTATGGGGATGGCTCAGTGGTTTGCTTTCACCAGGCAAAAGTGTTTGGCAAAGTTGGCCCATAGCCCTGTAGATGAAAGGGTTCCCGTTGAAAGGGCAACAAGAGGAGAACATTTTCCCAACTCAGTGTGTGTGTGTGTGTGTGTGTGTGGCTTTTGACATAATGCTCTGCACGTCAGTGCATGGAAGACTATGATTCATGAGGAAGGTCAAAGTAATTTTCCTTTGTCAAGGCCCTTTTGGGATTTCCCATTCATTGTATGCTCTGAAATGAAAGGAGTTCTTATAGTGGAGAATAATTTATTCCCAAATCCTCAAGGCCACAAAACACACGTTTACCTTCATCCTTATCTTCATGTATCTCATGAGATAAAGACATTGGGGTTCCTTTAGTCATTTCCTTGTATGGTAAGCCATGCAGGATTAAATAGATCCCTTCAGCCTCCACTTCAATAGAACTCATTATTTCCTTTTATGGTGTGAAGAATCTCCTACTGGGAGAAAAGATACATGTACCACTGTCAATCTAACTCTTGCTTTATTTTGATTGGTCTCGTGGTCTAGATGGGCAAGCAGCAACCAATGGGAAGAATGCTGCCGAGGTGAAACAGGAAGACGACGGCTCATTTTCTGTGAAGATTCAGGGCCCTGGAGTTGAACCTTTTGAACTGCAGGTCAGATAGCGGTGTGTTTGTGTGTCATTCCCTGAGCAAATACTAATGTCAAAAGAAAAAAGAGAGAGGCAGAAAAGCCTCCAGACCAAGACAATCCTTAAACTAAAATGTCTTTATTGAATTGAAATGTCCTGAATGGACAGATTAAATATATTATATATATGAACAGATTAAAAATGGCCACGCCTATCAGAACGCGTGCCTACTTCAGCGCATTTAATCGATCCATTCAGGGCATATCCATTCAATAAAGACTTTGTAAGTGGTTAAGTGTGTGTGTGTGTGTGTGTGTGTGCGTGTGTGTGTTTTGTCTGTATGACTGTTTGTATCCTTACACTTTTATCATTGTGTGTGTGTGGGGGTGTGTAATTGTGTGTATATGATTGTGCATTGTGTGTTGATTATTTGTGTATGATAGTGTGCATACTTACATTATTGTGTGTGTGTGTGTGTGTGTGTGTGTGTGTGTGTGTGTGTGTGTGTGTGTGCGTGCGTGCGTGTATGTGTGTAGGTGCACGGGTTCTGGCTGGTCCAGGATGTGGTGCTGGCAGCTCTGGGCCGTGATGAGGTGGCTCCACGCACCTCCCTCTCTCTGGCCCTCTCGGGCGTTATGCTGGACCCTCTGATGCCACTGCAGCAGGTCAAAGGCCTCAAGCCAGGGGCCACCCTACGCCTGGTGGAAGGTGAGCCAATACACACACACACACACACACACACACACACACACACACACACTAGGAACCACACTACGCCTGGTGGAGGGTGAGCCACACACACACACACACACACACACACACACACACACACACACACATATATACATGGACAAACACACACACACACATACACACACACACATGTTAAGGGCCACCATACGCCAAGTAGAGGGTGAGACAATACACACACACACAGACACACACACAAACTCAGCGGACTCATGTTTTCCAATGGAGTCATTTTGGCTCATGTTCTCCAGTTCTCCATTGTGCCTCATTGTAAACCTTTTAGGTATAGGTAAGGTTAGCAGTGACGCATAGCATATGTGTGTGTGTGTGTGTGTGTGTGTGTGTGTGTGTGTGTGTTGTTTTTGGTATATTTTAATGTGAATATATGGAACATTCCCGTGTAAAAGTCTTTGTGTGTACTCCCTGTGTATATGTTGGCATGAGTGAGGGAGAGTGTGGGTGGATTTTGTAGATCAGTTGAACTGGTTACACTACTTCTATCCACAATAAGCAAATAGTCTTCTATCCACAATAAGCAAATAGTCTTTCACGATATAGGACCATACCTGTTGCCCCTATTACCCGCTCTCCTTTTTTCTACATTCTCTCTTTCCTTCTCCCTCACTGTATTTGTCTCCTCTCCCTCACTTTGTCCTTTAGTCTAATGAGATCTCTCAGGTCATGCTGATCTGAGTCACTCGCTTGAATTTCCTGCAGAAAAAACAGCTTTTATACTTTTTTATGTGTTTCCTCACATGTATGTGTTTATGCTCTGTATTTGCGTGTGTGTGTGTGTGTGTGTGTGTGTTTGTACTTCTGTGTGAGAAAAAAACTCTAGCAATAGAATAGATTGAGTGACTAACTGTCTGAGGATTTTACTGTCTGTGAGATAAAATAGAATAGTTGACCTAACTGTCTTTTTACTGTCTGTGAGATAAAGAGTTGACCTTTACTCTTGCAAAGCAGAAATGCCACTCCAAAAGATCAGTGATAAAAATGATGTGTGTGTTTGTGTGTGTGTGGCCGCAAAGACAAACTGGTTATGTGTATGTGCATGTGTGGCATACATTTGCATTCATTTGCATTTTTCTGTTTTCTGTTTTTGAGGACACTATATTGTTGGGAGACAGCGCAGAGATATTATTTTTGTGTATGTTTATACTTTACATTTATGAGTGTATAAGCAATATATAATATGTTTGTGCGTTTGTGTTTGCATTGTTTATGTGTGTGTGTGTGTGTGTGTGTGTGTGTGACAGAGCCCTATTCCCCGCGTTCTGCACGTGCTCACCTGGCGAGGGTACAGGATCTCCTGAGAGCAGCAGGACCTCATGACTCCCTAAAAGACGGCAGATCCCCCAGCATTCTCAGCACACTCACACACACACACACCACAGGTGAGACACAGAACACACACACACACACACACACACACACACACACACACACACACAGATCCTCCTCAGAGATCCTCGTCTCATTCCCACACACACACACCTCCATTCACATAGACACACCTGCAGCACACTGAGTCATACACACACACACACACACTCAGACTTACTCATCAATGATGACATGAAATTCCAGGTAATAATGTCAGTTCTGATGACATACACTATATTGGCAAAAGTATTGAGTCACCTGCCTCGACTCGCATATGAGAACAGGTAGGGTCAATCCCAAACTGTTCCCACAAAGTTGAAGCATTCAGAGTTCCTTTCACTGGAACCCCTAACCCAATAGAATACCTTTGGAATGAATTAGTGCGGAGACTGAGAACCAGTTTCCTCATCCAACATCAGTGTGTGACCTTACAAATGCGCTTATGGAAGAATGGTCAAATATTCCCATAAACACACTCCTAAACCTTGTGGAAAGCCTTCCTAGAAGAGTTGAAGCTGCTATAGCTGCAAAGGGTGGACTGACATCATATTAAACCCTATGGATTAAGAATGGGATGTCACTGAAGTTCATATGCGAGTCAAGGCAGGTGACCCAATACTTTTGGCAATAAATAGTGTATATCTGTGGTCACTGTTATGATATTGCATATCTTTGTATGTGTTTTAGGCCATGATTATGACCATTCATCACTAATTGAACGGTAATTAATGTTGTGGTACGTTTAATAGTTGTAGCCTATAGTTCAGCTTTTAGGATAAGGATGTTTTTAGAGAGAGAATAGCCTGTCTATCTTATATACAGTAGCTTTTACTGTTTGATCCTTTGATAAATGTACATCTACAAAGTAGGTGATTGACCTGAGACGACTTGATCATAGATTTTAAGATCTGATCTGCAGTGATTTCCGTGAATGACAGCAGTACGCTAGTTTATGCTGGTTAAAGTTAACTGTTGTTAACCTGTTGTTGCTCAGATGCTCCCCCTGCTGGACACTCCTCTAAGAGCCAGAAGCGCCCAGCCAGCAACACCAAAACAGATCAGCCCGGCCAGGAGACCGGCCCTCCAGAGTACATCCTGCCTGGAGCTGCAGAGCGCCCCCCACTGGCTACTCTGCTGCCCGCAGACCCACACAGTGAGGTGAGTACCATGATGCGCACACACACACACACACACACACACACACACACACACACACACACACACAGTGAGAAAAGCAGGGCAAACACACACACACACACACACACACACACACACATGCAGTGACAAAAACAGGGCAAACATACACACACAACATACACACAGATGCAGTACATGGCATCAGATTTCTCAAACAAAGATGCTAATGATGAAAAAGATGTTGATGGTGGAGGCATTTATGGTAAAGTTTTGTTGATGATGATGATGATGATGATGAATGATGATGATGATGATGATGATGGTGTTGGTGATGGTGATGGTGATGGTGATGATGGTGATGGTGATTTTCCAAAGGTTCCGAGCTGTTTGTTGGACCTGTCACTCAGCTGTTGGAACCCGCCCCCTGGCCCCAGGAAACTGCAGGGTGACTTTTTGTACATCACTGTACACACACGGGAGGGGCGGCACTATGATATCTCTTCCTGTCCTCGTGGCTTCTTCCTCAACAGGTGAGCAAAATATTCCTGGTTACAGATTCTGAGCTCAAGACAATACTCCCATATCAGAATGAAAACTACAGGTGATGTTCTTTTGAACAATGTTGTTGCCAAGCAGTATTACTGACTGACGTTGACATCTGTGGGCACTTTCCCACTAATACTAGGCAATTGTAATTAGAATCATCAGCAGGCAACTTGTCATAAACATCAAATCAGGTAAACAGGAAACACTAATGTGATTAACATTGCTGAAAACGTTTCCCAGAGTACCGTTATCTACTACTGCCAACATTTCAGGTCAGGCAGCATTTTAAACCATGCAGTGAAACTTAGTCTGAAGCTCTTTTGACAGCCACTTCTATAAAAAATATGCAAAAATATGCAAAAAATATGACCTAATGACTAGCTTAGAGAGAACACGTTGGAAACAACAAGACAAATGTTACAATTTTTAGGGATATAATGGAGACACCATCTGGTTTATATGTTTAAATAATTATTTTCATGGGTAATTGCAATCTTTTTCTAACAGGTTTACTGTACATTGTAGTCCAGTGTTGTACACAGCTATATTACCAAGACCATAGAACACCAAACTATTGATTGGCTGTTTGTGCAGGTCTACAGCTGAGGTGTTCGACCCACGTCCCTCCACTTCCTCTTCTGTCTGCCACTGCCTCACGGACCTGCTGAGTCAAATCAGCTCCGAGTTTAAACAGAATCTCACTGCACTGAGAAACAGGTACATACACACACACACACACACACACACACACACACACACAAAGACACACACACACACACACACACACACACACACAAAGACACACACACACACACACACACACAATATTGGGGCAAGAATGCGAGGTATGCACATGCATTTACACACACAGAAACAAGAGTTCAAAGATCAAAGACGGAAGAGAAGACACTCCCATATCTATTGTTCATTGTACCTAGTTCATACAGTCACATTTTCATCTGTGAAAACTGTGTGTGTGTGTGTTGTGTTGTGTATGTGTGTTGCATGTCACAGAAACCAGCGTCCAGCTGAGGAGGCACTGGCATCTCCGTACCGGGTGTTGAGCTGGCTGGGTCCTGCCTCTGCTACACGCTCCCACAGACATACCTACAGCAGCCCACTGGCCATACAGGAACACATCATTCCAGAGGTGTGTGTGTGTGTGTGTGTGTGTGTGTGTGTGTCTCACTGTGTGTGTGTGTGTGTGTGTGTGTGTGTGTGTTTGTCTGTCTGGCTATTTGTTTGTTTGTCTGACTGTGTGTGACATAGTGTGTGTGTGTGTGTGTGTGTGTGTGTGTTTGTTGTATGTAAATGTATTTGTGTTGTTTGCAGACTCCAGATTGGAATGAGGAACTGCAGGCAGCCAGAGATCTGCCCCAGAGGTCCTTGGAGGAGAGACTGCAGAGAGACAGAGCCATTCAACAGGTACACACACACACACACACACACACACACACACACACACACACACACACACACACACACACACACACACTCTCTCTCTCTCTATCTCTCTCTCTGTCCCTCTCTCTCACACAGACCTACTCATGCATGCACAGACAGACACTGTACCCACACATATGCAGTCAGGCAAACTGCACCCACACATATGCATGTTTACATATCCAGCTCAACACACAGATACACACACACACATACAAAAGACCCACACTTATTTTATTTTGTACATTAGTGTTTTTTTAAGTGTTACAACACATATCCCAGAGTAAACAGGAAAGGCCATAGCTTAGTATGTCTGGGTTCAGAATATCAAATCAAAACAGCCCGTAACCTTACAATTGATAAAACTCTGCCCTGCATTACTTCTGCTAACTAGTTAGCTTGTCAGAGCTCTCTTACATTAGCAAAACATTGTTAGCCATTCCATAACGTTGTCAAAATATGTTGTCAACCAGGCGGAGTTGTACAGTTTTATACATTATCAGGGGTGGGACAATTACCTCCCCACATTGGAGGTGAGTCCGAGGGAGTAAAGAGGCATTATAAATAAGAACTTGTTTGGAACTTAATGGCTGGAGTGCATCTTTCGTGCGTCAAATTGGGAACACTGATGATGGGCCTGTAATATAGATCTTTTTCGGCACTTTGAATACATTTTTAGATATTTAGCCCCTGTGTGCGCTTTTTGCTTTTTCCACTTTATTTTGGAGTTACGCACCGGGCGAAACATCTAACTATTAGACTAAAGGCGCAGACGCCACCTCTACCTATGTGGAGTGCATCTTTCAACATATTCACTCTTGCAGACATGTCTGTAGTACTTTCCCAACTTTGCAAGATGATTCACCCTGAGCTCTCCCAAAGTGATGGGCACACCCCTCCCAGAGCTGCTGTCATATGGATGGGGCAATAACGACATCACAGATCAAATCCTCCTCCCACAGTAATGTGATGCAGCTGGGTGGGGGAAAGTTTAATGTGTGATGAGTCACATATCACTTGGACGTTCCATTCTTGCCAATGTTCTCCTCTCTCTATTTCTCTTTTTATAATCTTTCCATCTCTAGGACAGTTACTCAGTTCCTTAAGCCAAACAGATATTGTGCGATTTTGACACAATGTTAGCCCTGAATCAATCACACTGTTGACTCGGGCTGAATACTTGTCCAATTTGTCATGTCAGTTGGGCAGGCTCACGGTGCCAAATAGAAGATGTCAAAATGAACATTCCAGTTCGCGGTTAGATTCATTTGGATCTCTGGCATGTCAGATGTTGTTAGATGTCCTGCAGTCGCATGCACAGTAGTGTGTGAGCACAGAAAACACATCTGATTGAAACATACAGTACAAGTTACCATTTTAAATGTGACTGAATGAAAGCACACAGTATCCATCCAGCATTACTCAATCCTGTTTCCACCAATCCAGGTCAACAGCGCCTTTGTATGGGCAGCCACACAGGGAGCAGAGACTGTGATTGACGGCTGTGTGGACCCAATCAACGGTGCCATGGATGAGCCGGCCTTCCTGTGGAGTGGTGTGTTTCTGAGCCAGGGCGGGGCAGCCGCTGCCCATCTAGGAGGGGAGAGGGGGAAGAGGGCCGCCCAGCGTCTGGAGCTCAGGGCTGTTCAGGTACCAGTGACCTTTGACCCCCACAACCTACTGTATGACACAAGAACCATGACTTCCATGTTCCTAAATTGTTACCTTTATAATCTGACAAGAGGCATTAATTATGTTCTGATTTCCACATATGTCATGTACTTACATCATGTGTTATTTCTTCAATTTTTTGGAGCGTGTAAAATATGAAAAGTATATTATTCTGTTGATACATTTATATAATGACGTTTTCACCAATTTATCAATGGTGATTTGTTAAATGAGCTAAAAAACATTTACATATGATACCCCATTACCCCATTGTCAACTCATTACTTTTAATCAATCCACTAATGTAAAGTTTAACCTCTTAAACACTGTTATTCCACCCACCTATAATTTGTGCGCACATAAACACGCCCCTCTATTCAGCCATGTACATGTAAATCCCCCAATCTGCCCTGCTCCAAGTGCTGACCGGTGCCCCCTGCTGTCTATGCAGGCCTACAGCCAGCTGGAAGGGGATCTCCAGGGTCTCCACACGCTCCCCACAGCGGTGGTGGACTACCGTGGGGTGCGTCTCTCCGCGCAGGGCCTGGCCCCCGGCTCGCAGGGCTCAGAGGCCGGGGCCCCTCGGGGCCTCCTGTATGGCTTCGCTGCGGGCCCCCTGGAGAACCCACTCCGCAGGAAGCTCTTGGAGCTCCTGGCCCAGTCGGCCAAGGGCCTGTCCCTACAGAGGCACGCCGTCATTGGCCCCACGGGCACCAGGTGCCCCTCTTCACCTCCGTGGATGCCCAGGGGCTGCTGGGGGCCGACGGGCGCTACTACGTGCTCGATGTGTTCCGCACCATGCCTGCCGACGCCAACTACCAGCCTGCAGAGGAGGACCAGAACGGAGAAGGGGATGGCAAGGCTGAGGGTGTTCAAGCAGCGGCGACCTCAGACCTCAAAGAGCCATGCAGGTTCCCTCACGCTCTCTGCCGCCTGAGGCCTGAGCTGGTCAAAGCCTTCATCCAGCACAAGTGAGTGTTTATGTGTGGATGAGTGTGTCTGTAAGTCTAGGTGTCTGTGTGCTGTGCATTTACTGTATATGATGTCTAGGTGTCTGTGTGATCTCTGCATTTATATGGAGCATTTGATCTTTATTAATGACAATTCTATTAATTTGTATATGCTTTTTAGTGTGTGTGTGTGTGTGTGTGTGTGTGTGTGTGTGTGCGTTGCGTGTATGGACAGATGGACATGAATGTATGGACAGAGGGATGGATTAACATGCATTTGTGTGTGTGTGAATACTCCACCTGATTCTACCCTCCTCTTCTCTGTCAGAAACATCCAGTTCACGCAACGAGTCAGAGAAAGGATGGAGGAGAATGGAGGAGTAGAGGAATGTGTGAAACCTGGTAAGACGCACAAATGTGTGTGTGTGTGTGTGTGTGTGTGTGTGTGTAGCACTCCCATAGTGTGTGTGTCTCATCTCTGTAACACTTTACTTTACTGAACCTTTCATTACATTGTATTAATGCCAACAATTATAGTTTTACACAGTTAACATTTACAATTACACTACATGAATATATGATATACTGATGTGTATGACAAACCCTAGTCCTAAATATATCTGTGTGTGTGTGTGCGGTTGTACTTTTGTGTATGGTGCGTGTGTGTGTGTGTATTGCCCAGGTGACCCGCGAGGGGCAGAAGCAGTAAGAGGGGCATGCAAAGATGTGGGCTCCATCAGTGACATCATCTTTGAGATGCGCTTCAACCCCAATGTTTTCACTCCAGGTATGGTTTCTCCTGTACTACAAGTGTACCTAAATAGAATAATATTTTTTTTGTAATTGCTTCCTATATTTTTGTGACTACCTATGCTACTCTATAATGCCTTGAATATATAATTTTATCCCATTTCTTTGCCTCATAACTTTAAAACATTTTTATGCTTGTATCTGTGTGTATATGTTGATTTGTGTGTGTGTGTGTGTGTGTGTATGTGTAGGAGTTGAGTTTGCCAGCTCTGAGACGGCAGCGATCGAGCTGCAGAAGAAAATGTTGAAGGAAGCCGGCTCATTCATTCTCACACATCAGATACCAGCACTGGTGAGCTTACACTATACTACCTGAAGGAGTCTGTCAACACATCCAGTACATAAGAGCTGCACTACAGTGCTAAGTAGACTACTGTCCACACTATCCATTAGAGGTAGACAGAGCTATTAAATCTGGGACCTTTACTGCATAAAACATTGTTTTTTACTACTATGATCCTATGTATGGTGCCAGTGATGGTCATGGAAATGTTCACTTATAGCGAAAACATATGAAACATGTAAAACACAATATTAAGGTGCAACATCGTGTAAGAACATCCTTCCATGAAAAATAATAAATATGATGCATGATTCAACAGCATCCTTGAATGAGAAATATGTTTATTTATATGTTTATGTAGTTGGAAGACTGTTTGCACTGCCACGAGATGCCCATAGATAGTGCTGCTCTCTGCCGTGTCCTGCATGAGAGAGGAATCAACCTGCGGTACCTGGGTCAGCTGACCACAGCCATCAACAAATCAGGAGACAAGGATCGTCTTCGGCACATAAGAGTAGGTGTAATTTAGACACCTGTTGGCACATCATTTCACTCTAGGCAAATTTCCAGAACTGTGTCTGATATTCTGTTCCCTCTGTTTTTTCAGAGATTGGCATATGTTGAGATTGTCTTGCGGTCAGCCAAAAGACTTTTCAACAACTTCTTACAGGTTGGTTTTGTATACTGCACAGTAGCACACTATTGTTTGTACCCTTTGTTCGTGTCCTTGCTTACAAATAGTAACTTGCCTACATTTAACAAGTTGTACTGAATTGTCTCGTGATACCCCATTGTACCCCATGATACCCCCAAGTTCTGAAACACTGAAACATTAGTTGAACATTTACTGAAAACATAGTTTAGTGCTTATCATGTAAATAAGTATTTTTTTCTCTGTGTCTCTTATTTTTCTCAGTCTGTGGAGGTGTCAAGTCTGTCAGCAGCTGTCAGTCATTTCCTCTGCTGTCTGTTGCTGCCACACCATGGCTCCGCCTCTGCTGGGGAGGAGCCTAAGAAGCGCTCCAGGAGGCGAGGCCGTGGAGGGGGAGGGGCTTCCGACAGCACTGCCTGGAGCACACTCAGTGGGAACGAACTGTGGAGCCTGATTGGTCAGGACGCCAAAGCAACCTATGGTCTTACAGAGGGCTTGGGGTGAGACATTAAACAAGTATTCAACCATTAACACACAGCCATAATATGTTCCTACACAGAAGAGGAAGAGGGGGGATGTTTTGATAGACGTCTTAATTAATTCATTTTGCTATACATTGGCTTACCGTACAGTATGTTAAATGTTGTTGCAGTACCAATGCTGACCACCTGGTGGAGCAATATGGAGTGCAGAAGATGTCTCTACTGAGGGAGTTCTGTCTGAAGACCGGCGTACAGGTAAGTGTGTTGAAGTGTGTTGATAGACTTTCATAGGAACTCAAAGGAAAGCTGTTAAACACAGTCACATGATTTTACTGAAAGTGAGCAGAGTGAAAAATATTGTTGAGAGAATAGTAGAACAGCCTATGAGCGGACAGTGTACTTTATGCTCTTTGCAATTTTGTTTCCCTGTGTCACAGCTGCGACTCAGAGACTATGTCCTTGATAACCGTAACAAGGCGCCCATCGGACCTGACGACGTGTACAACATCCTACCTGTGGTGAAACACCTCACCATGACGACCCAGGATGCCTCACGGCTATTTCGTGCTGCCCAGGGTTACCTGCAGAAAGGTACATGTGTCTGTGTGTGTTTGTCATGACTGAATGAGCAAGTGTAGATCCCTCCCTCATACAATACAAATATTCTCTATATTCTCGGTCTTTCTCTGTCGCTGTCTCTCTCTCTTCTTGATGTCTCATTACCTATACAGTATTTTTTTTTTGGATGTACTACTGTAAATTTGTCTGAAATATGTTATGGTTATCTGTTTCTCACTCTGAAATGTGTGTGTGTGTGTGTCTTCAGGCCAGCTGGACAGGGGGTATGAGCAGCTGAAGGAGGCAGCCTATCTGTTTGGTCGTGTGTGTGATGACCTTCACCCGGAGGCCTGTAGCTGTCTCAGTCTGCTGGCCAAAGCAGCCTACCTACAGGGCCGGCCCACGGAGGTATGCGTTTCTCTGTGTGTGTGTCTGTATCAGTGTCTGTGTCTGTGTGTTGATATACTACCCATAATGCTCTGCTCTGCCCTTCCACCTCCAGGCTCGTAGTGTTCAACTGAGGGTGGTGGTGATCAGTGAGAGAGTGCTGGGCTTCGACCACCCCAACACCATCAAGCAGTATGTAAGTATGGAGACAGGACACACTCAACACAACATTACACCTACTTAACTCTCCTATTACACTGCAACCTACTCAACACCGTCAACCAGTGTGTGTGAGACACAGGAACAATCTTTAACCATAACACTAAGCGACTAAACGACTGCCGACTGACTGCATACAGCACATGCTGCACTGGTACTGGTGGTGCGGCTGTCTTGAGTGCATGCTGTGCTGTGAAGGAATGTCTTTACAGATCCCAGTTATAGCCTGAGTGCATGCTGTACTGTAAAGGAATGTCTTTACAGATCCCAGTTATAGTCTGAGTGCATGCTTTACTGTGAAGGAATGTCTTTACAGATCCCAGTTATACTGTAGCCTGTGGCGTGTCTGAGCCTATTGTGTGTAGCCGTTGTATCCTGTGTCATGTTGTATTATTAATGTTGTATTAACTGAGGTTACTTAACAAAGGTAGAGGGTAAAGGTAAAGGTTAAGAATTTAGGAGATGCTTTTTTAAAGTGGCTTACAGAGATAAGCAAATCCAGGTCGATCCCATTCCAAGCAGCGACGCTTCTCTATTTCTCTCTCTCTCTCAACTTCTCTGACTTGTTGTTTCTTGCTCTCTCTCTGACTTCTTCTCTCTCTCTCTCTCTTTCTATGTAGGCTCTGTTGGCGGTGTATGTGTACTGTGGCGGCGAGGTGGCCTTGGCACAGCGGTGTCTGTACCGCGCTCGTCTCCTCATGCTGCTAGTGCACGGAGAAGACCACCCCTACATCGCTACCCTGGATGTAAGTCATTACTCATAGTTACTCATCATACTCATCATACTCATCATAACCACAATCCACTAATGCTAATACCCCAGTGGCTATTCCTGCTTTTTAAAATGTCTGCCCCTGTCTCTTCTGCCTATAAATCCTTGTGAAACACACTTCCATTCTTAATCCCATCTATACTCTGTCTTCCATCATTTACCCCTTCAATGCCATTTCCCTTTCCATAAGGAAAGATTCATGTGAATTTTGACATTATCGTGGCTGATTCTTTGTCCAGTTATAAAACCTCACATAAACAAGTGCTAGCGGATGTCTGTAGTACATTCAAGTAAATTAGGTCATGAAATGTATGAGTAACATCCTGATGTGGCCTCCTATTTTCCTTGCTCCTATCCCAGAGTTCCCTGGGATTAGTGTTACAGGGACCACAGTCCATCCAGTACCTGCAGAATGCCCTCAAAATCAACTCCTCCTTCAGGGGAGACATGGATGTCAAGACTGCCCTCAAGTAAGACATGAATCCATACCTTATTGCAAGAGTGCATACACCATTGCAGTTCTGTGATACTGGATGTTAAAGACAATACATGAACTACCGGTATTATCTCATTTGTCATAAGGATTTCCTTTCTTTATTTGGATTGGACACATCCAGTGCTTAGTGATTTGCTATAATGTCTATGGCAATGAAAACCAAATATCATGGATTTTAAGTTTGTGTTGTGTCATGTGTATGCAGTCACCATCTGCTGGCCCAGAAGATGTGTGTAGCTGGAGACTACAGGGCAGCCATGACCCACGAGAGGGAAGCCCAGACAGTGTTTAAGAACAAGGTCAGACAAGTTACACACACACACACACACACACACACACACACACACACAACAACACACAGACACACACACACACACACACACACACACACACACACACACACACACACATGCACACACACACACACACACACACACACACACACACTCACACTCATGCAAACAAACTATAACAACAGTGAACCCATGTAAAAATATGTCTTTATCTTTATTCATTTCAATAGTGTAATCTGTAATTTAAAACCAAGTTAACATTTATATGCACACTTTTGTGTCATAGTGTGGCGAGGACCATCCCCAGACCAAATGCAGTGCTGATTTCCTGACAGCAATTACCCAGCAGGCTGTGCGTGTGGAGCGCTCCCTTCGTCAGGGAGGATCGGAGCTCTCTGACTTTACCACACCTGAGGTAAGATGATTGACACATTAAGAACTAGATTTTATGATATTTTGGTGTGAATGTTTAGATTTCTGTGCTTTGGAACACTAGACTCATGTTTATTGTTCACGACCTCAATGTTCTGTTTCTTGTGTCCAGACTTTGGCGCCCTCTACAGACACAACACTCGAACAGCTGGCTCTGGTCAATGGCATCCTCAAGACCTCCTACAGGTAGTGAGTGACCTTGTTCATAAGTCATTGAAGCCAAATAGTATTAGTACTGCCTGATACATGACACTTGGTAGTAAGCTAAACTACAAACCATTCAACTCTTTCCCTTTAGTGAGAAACTTCTTCAGATGAAAGAAAAACTGAGAGAAAAGAAGGCATTGGAGGAAGCCACAGAGACAAAATCTGAAACCCCAGAAACAGCCAATGGACAACCTGAAGAACAATCGGCCAATGATGGAGAGGTTGCTGAGGGTGAAACCACTCCCTCACCTGATGAGAGAGCTAACGGTCAGTTGAATTCTACTGCTAACGCTGAGTCACCCATCCTCAATGGAAACTGCTCAGCAAGTGACACAGACGAGGAAGGAGGAGCCACAAGGAATGAGGACCTATCAAAATTGACCAATGGTGAAGTGCACTCCACAGCAGCCAATAACCAATCAGAAGAGGCAGAGCCAAAAGTTAACGGGGTGTCTGGATCTCACGAGGAAGAAGACAACACAAAAGATGGAGCCCTGACTGCTGTGAGCAAATCAGGGTCAAAGGTTGGTGTCTCCGTGGTTACGGATTCCCAATCTGAAGCCACCATGATCAATGGAAGAGACAGCATCATGGCCAACGGTGAAGTGACGCCAGCACTGCAAAATTCTGAGTGAGAGTTGAGCAACCAATCAGAAATAAGGATTTGTGAACATTGGCAGAGTGAACAAACCAATTAGAGCAAAATGACACATCAACTAGAGAATCACTGGCTAAACCATGCTTTTTGCCACCAAGTGACCAAGGCTATACCATATTTGAAGATGTTTAAGCCCTAACTCATCAAATTTCCACAACCCTCATAGTACTACTATGGGATTTGCTTTGATTCTAACCATGCAAGGTGACATTTTGCAGCACTGATATCATATCCAAGGACAGTATTTTGTTCTGATTTACTTTTAGAATTTAGAAAATAAAAAAAAGCCTTACAGTCACCCTTTTATTATGGTTATTCCCTGTAAATGTATTACTCACATTCCCTTTATCCCAAATGTCTACACCCCCAAGACTTAAAACTGGACCAGAAAAATATGTTGCTCTCTCACAAATACAATTGACTCGTTTCATAACGAGGGCAGAGTGAGAAGAGAATGACATGAAAAAATGACGAGGTAAAATTGTTTAAAAAAAAAAAAAAAAAGAGACACTAGAAAAGGAGGGATAGAAAGCAGTTGAGAGAAGAGAGGAGACTGTTGTTTTGTGGTCTCCTCATGTTGTCTACAGTGGATCATGTATCTGGTGATGGGAACGGGATGTTGCTGTCTGTCTGAAGGCTTTTTTAAATGGTTACAATAAACAAGACACTTTCACCAAAACAGATGGTTTTTGTGGATAGTTGTTTTTTGTGTGTTTTTAATAGGATTCGGTTAAAGCTCAGTTTGCTTTCCATGTAGACACAACACCACTGCATATTTGATACTTAAAGCAATGATACAATATAAAGTTATACTGTAGTTGTCTCTTTTTTAGCCACATTGTATAATATACCATGAAAAAGACATTGAAGACACACAATTTAAGATTCCTTTATGAATCCCAGAACCCAAATAGCAGTTGCTCACTAATCATAATTGAACAAATAAAATCAAAGACATTAGCATTCAAAACGATATCAAGAACAGGGGTAAAAATATACAACTAAACTACCAAACCACTGATACTGACACTGACCACGCAACATTATGGCAGTTGAAGCATCAAAATATTTCCAAGAAGCACATAATCCTAGTATCTCTATGATGTCATTATGGGGATGATGGAACAAAAACATAAATATACAGCTGACAACAGCCTAAGGGTAGGACATTCTTTGGGTGTGACAAGTCCTGAGTTCATCCCGGATAAGCCCCCAATTTGTTACGTTACCCCTTTTTAGCCTAAGGGATAAGGGAATGTTTGCAAAAGTACTGTATGTTGGTTTTGCTAGGCTGTTCTAGTTTGCTTACTCCTACATAAGTGAAGAGTAATATATAAAGGACACAAGGGTAAAACCAATGTTTTTCAACTAATATTAACTACATGTGATGTGAGCAGATGTTAGCGACCAAATCAGATTGATTACCTAATTTTCACTTGGTATATCCTGACTGGCAGTCTTGTGTTCTTGTGCATGAATTATAGCTATTGTGTGACATGTGGAAGTGTTGAGCTAAATCATAAATGTTTGTGGTTAAGCTCTTACTCATGGTGTTAAAATTATCAAAGGGATTTTGTCTCATTATTACATAAGCTTAGCCTGGCTAACGTCAGACCTCATCTCATTGAGATGGGGTCTGGGAACTAGACATTCATTTTCTCATATTTGAAACGTGGTTTACGAATGCCCAGAGCCGTTTATTGGGCGCTACGAATGTCTACC
Organism: Alosa alosa; assembly: GCF_017589495.1. NCBI lineage: Eukaryota > Metazoa > Chordata > Actinopteri > Clupeiformes > Clupeidae > Alosa > Alosa alosa. Next base: position 17,531,169 of record NC_063193.1, on the reverse strand, counting down.
AAATGCGTCTGTACATAACTCATAACGGCTTTGGTGTGTCGTCATCGTCTTGCTGCCCTCCCTCCATTCTGTCATTGGTTCCTTCGTTGAGGTGAAAACAAAGTCCATAGAATCCAGGCTGCCTAGCAGCGTGAATAAAATCACGCGCCTAAGGCAGCATGGGAAAACCCAGGCTAACATAAGCTTGAGTTAGACCTACTTCTAGGGCCCAGAGTGACTATGATGAGTTTTGCATGGCTCACCACTATGAAAATGTATCTTTATTCAAATTTTAGCTTATAGGGCAATAACATGAAAGTCTTGGAAAAAACTTTCATCACTTGATTCTCCATTCTTCCCTTCATATTCACAAACAATTTGTTTTCAGTAGCATTTTGAAAAGTTGTCACTATTCGAATATGTCACATATATTGCAAAAATGTCTTTCAGTTGTCAAAGATCTAAAGCATCATCCCTATAATCAATTAGGTATACTATTCAAATTTGCAATGCAACAAAATATTTGGAGCTGAATAGCCTGAGGTAGCCTAATTACAGGTACTGCAATCAGTATAGCCAAAGTCCTTTTAGGCCAAGTCCCTCCACTCGGCGGCTATATACCAACGTTTTATGGGCACTCATCGGGCACAGTCTTTGGGTCGAACTGCGCGTGCGCAAGGCTTCACGACACCAATCTTGCTCCAGCGGCGAGATCACAACACATGATTGGCACGATGTCTTCACAACACACCATATGATTGGCTCAATGTATTCACGTCAACGTTTTGCCGAGGAAGGGGTGGGATATGTGTAGACAACGGCCATATTGGCGTGACAAACTAGCCCCATGCATTTCTATGGAGTATTTTTTGAGTGCTGTGTCTCCACATTAGAAAGTCTCTGGTATAGCTAAGACTAATCAGTATTATGATATGGTGCAATTATTCTGGTTTCGCTTTAGAGCTTTGGCTACAGCTTTTGCCTCCGCTCTCTCTGCTTTTCTACGAATACCGTTACGGGCACTGGCAAGTTCAGCAAAGATTTTGCTATCCATTTCATTGATCTTCTTCTCGTGGTTCATCTCGAGGTTGGCTCGTAACTTTTCAAGTTTCTTCATGTCTTCGTCTTTCTCTCAGAGACCATTATCACGCAAGTTCCTAAGCTTCCTCTCCAGTGCCTGCTTGATCTTGGATATTTCACTGACTAAAAAAGCGACATCTTTGTCAGTATTTGATTGTTCCAGTTTTTCCATTCTCTGCAGTAACAGTCTCATCTCTCTTGCTCTGATATTTGCCTCTGTTTCCTCAAACATGGCAGTGGTGTAGAATTTTCCTCCATTTTGCTGAATCATTCTGTCAATCTTACCCAGAAGAGACATGACCTGATGTTTCTGTGTGTCTTTGTCCTTGTTGCAGAAGACGTGGTACCGACCACCACAGTCCTCAATTAGAGCCCGCAGGGTCGGCTGGACTTTGTTGTATGTACTCCTTAATGTCAATATTTTCTTCCCTCAGAAGCTCGCCTCTAGTGTAGCCCACAATTGTGTATGCTTTTGAGTACTCTCCAAAGATCTCCTGGATCATCTTCACTGTCTCCCTCTCCTCTTGGGTGAAGCGTCCCACAGAGATCAGAAGCAGGAACACATGAGGTCCTGGTGAGGACATGGTGATGCACTTCCTAATCTCTTCCCGTATATTCTCATGGGAGACAGATGTATCAAGCAGGCCTGGAGTGTCAATGACCTGCACCATTTTTGAACCAATTATTGCCGTCCTTTTCTCACACTCTGTTGTGACAGATACCATTAAGGCAGAGGACTTGAATTCCTTATTTCCCAGGATGGGAAACCCATTATACCAGTTAATGAGCCTATTATTTTAGAAATGCATGCAGCATTCATTCAGTTACTGAAAAATATCCTTTTTATTTTCACAAGAATACAACATTGCAAGAATAACACATAATGGTGAGTGCAAGAATGAATCTTGAGTAGACTCACAGGGTGATTCTTATCATTTTGTCTTTTGTTGTTATAATCAATGCTGATGAATTTGTAAGGAGCTACCTCCCGCCCCCAAACAAAAAACATGGCTACAGACAGAGTTAAGAGGAACATATAAATGTGGTTCTTGTAAACACTGTGGAGGAGTTGTCCAAAGTAAGAGTGCCCGAGAACACAGAGAGAATACAAGACGAATGGTTTTATCAATTGCAATTCTGAATATGTGATGTATTGTCTGAAATGCCCATGTGGATGTTTTTATGTTGGCAGGACGAAAAGAAAACTTAAAGAGCGTTTTTATGAACACAAGTATGCAATAAGAATACAGAATGAAGATTATCCTATGGCCAAGCACTATAAGAATGTACACCACAGTGACCCTTCAAGCCTGAAAATTCAAGGGGTTGAAATTGTAACATCAATACGTGGTGGAGACAAACTCAAGTTATTACTGCAACGAGAAACTTATTGGATTTGGAAACTAAAAGCAATGGAATTTCCAGGCTTGAATGAAGAAATAGATTATGCACAGTTTTTGTAACTGTTTTTAACTTTTCATGGTCTTGTAAGAAAATATAGGGCCTAGATCTATTTATAGGCTACTCTATGTATGTATGTAGATAGTGTAGTCTCACAACAAGTAAAATATGTATGTTTTCTTGATTTTGTGAATGTTTACTATCTTATGCAGGGACCCGTGTGAGAGGCGGCCCAAAGTTTGTTTTGCTATTTTGATTGACAGCTCTCTACTGCTGAGAGCTGTGTGAGAGACGGGCTCAGCAGTGGGGAGAAGCTCACCACTAATTGTCTAGTTGTCTGCACCTGTCCTTACCCACATCCTTAACAAATGCACTACTCTGTTCTTTTGTGTTACTGCCCTGAAGAAGGCACTCATGCCGCTACGCGTGGGCCTTGTTTTTAATATGTCCATGTAGGACTTGTCAAATTAATAAAGACACTTTAAGTTGGAGTGCCTTAGTCAGAGAATTTATTCTCATTCTTGAACCTTTAGCCCCAATAGGTCATGAAAATGTTTGTCCCCTTTCATAAAGATGGTAATAATAAATGGCCCTGGCCTCCTTTGTTTATTCAAACCGATTATACCAATTAATGAGCCTATTATTTTAGAAATGCATGCAGCATTCATTCAGTTACTGAAAAATATCCTTTTTATTTTCACAAGAATACAACATTGCAAGAATAACACATAATGGTGAGTGCAAGAATGAATCTTGAGTAGACTCACAGGGTGATTCTTATCATTTTGTCTTTTGTTGTTATAATCAATGCTGATGATCATGATAAGATTTACGTGTGAAGAAGAAAAGGTGTACTGTCTGCTTCATGTGAATGTCAATATGCTTATAATGTACATTATGTGGTTGAAAGGACAAAGATCACTGTGCTCTTTATGTAAGTTTGAATTCTGCTAAGACAATTAACCATTATTGACATGGGAAAAGAAGCAGCTTAAAGACATAAACTTTGCAGCTTCAAGTCTTATTTCATGAACAACTGAAAATACACAAAAAAATCAAAAGTAGAAAAAAATGTGAAATGAGCTAGGGCGTCTGATGTTTTACTTGGAAATTTAGACATGATGTTCACACACACAGACACATTCTTTGTAGTACTGTATTTATACAGTTTTTACGTAATAAAGTATTTATTAGTGTAGCTTACTTTTTTGTGATGTTGATGGCTTTCCCCCTTCAGAAACCTTTGTCGTCTATAATACAAACAGCAAAAGCCGGTTAGATCAGTTGATAGCCAGTATTGTTCTACCTGTCAATCCAACAATTCAATGACATTCCAAAGAGTACATTCACATGAATTTGAGTATACTAGCAACGATTGAGTATATTGTTTCTATGTGACATCATGTTCCCCAATTTCAGGAACCCAGACAAGCTTTTATCCCAGTTTTGATAAACCCAGTCATGCCAGTTGGAGTTTTCTGTAAAAACCCAGGATGCTGTTGCATGTACTGTATACACCATATCCTGTTTTTTGATTGCTGCTGATTACATGTACAGGCAGCCTCAATTGTACGCAGTAGTCTATGATATATTATGTACATTGTTATGCTGTGGCAGCAGAATATGAGTTGTGGATTATGCATAACATATAGCCTGGATGCACAGTAATTTCATGTTCTAACATTAATTTACATTTACATTTATATATTTAGCAGATGCTTTGCATTGTCATGCATTTCAGGCTACCTTTTCAGGCAAGCTCCTTAACCACTAACACCACCCCCCTAGTGTTTTTCAATAACATTATGATGGTTAATAAATGAATTCCAATGTGGTGTCAAATCCAAATTAAATAATACAACATCAAAAGAAGTCCGCACACTGTGGATGTATACTGCAGATGATGGCTTTAATGCACTCCGGAGCATTGGTTAGTGAAGAAAGCAAGTAAGTGAAAGCAAGATAACATCCTCTGGCTGTTGTCCAGCCTTTATACCCCTTCAAGTCATCCCAGACAAGACACTCTATGTTTACAGATAACTGACCAAGTACTTCACCTTTGCCCTCTCATCCTGTTATTCATACATTCTTTAGGTTTTGCCATTCTTTAGGTTTTGCTTACATTTCCTGGCACCAAACCTTATCTATGCCACTTTCTGCCAGGTCTGCTCCTTCACTTAAACCAGTCTTCCTTTCCCACACTGAACATACTACAGAATTCAGTTTCACAAAACAATGATATTACACAGAATAAAGATACTACATAAAAGATATATAAACTAAAGGATATATTTCAAAAAAGCCCACAACACCAACTGAGAATCAGAGCCTACCATAAGATGGTGAAGTCTTACCTTCAAGTCTCATGTCCTTACAAACCACTTGTGTCACTCATATATATATGCTCCTCAGTCTTATAATAATAATAATAATAATAATAATAATAATAATAATAATAATAATAAAGCTTTATTTGTATAGCACCTTTCATACACAGAATGCAGCTCAAAGTGCTTTACATTTGAAGCATGTAACACAATAATAGTCAGTCAGTCATTATCAATCACTTTTCTTTGCTGTTTATGTTATACTCAGCAACATATCAAAAATATAGAAAATGGCGTCATAAGACTGGCAGCCTTAACCCTCTTACCCCCACAAGCCGCCATATGGCAACTGTGGCAAGGAAAAACTCCCATATTCCAGGAAGAAACCTTGAGCAGAACCTGACTTAATAGGGGAGCCCATCTGCTTCTGGCTGGCTAAGCCCTCCAATAGTAGCAGATGTAGAATAATCTGAAAATGTAGTCTACAGGATAAGATGAGTTAACTAAAAGCTTTCCTGTACAGGTATGTTTTCAGATCTTTTTAAAAAATATTTACTGAACTTCGCCTGCTTGATGTACAGAGGCAGGGTTTTCCATAGTTTGGGGGCATAATGGATAAACGCAGCTTCTCCACTTTGTTTGTGGAGCACTTTGGGTATGATTAAAAGATTAGAATTGGATGATCTAAGTTTCCTTTGTGGTTGATAAGATATTAAAAGCTCAGAGCTATATGAAGGTGCTATGCCATTCAGAGCTTTGTAAGTAATTAACATAACCTTAAAATCAATTCTATAGGAAATAGGGAGCCAGTGCAGTTCAGCCAACACAGGGGTGATGTGTTCTCTCTTCTTAGTCTTAGTTAAAAGTCTAGCCGCAGAGTTCTGTATGAGTGCCAATTTCTTTAGATGTTTTTTGGGAAGACCAGTGAAAAGTGCATTGCAGTAGTCTAACCTGCTAGTGATAAAGGCGTGAATTAGTTTTTCTGCATCTTGTTGAGTTAAAAAGGGCCGCACTTTGGCAATGTTTCTCAAGTGGAAATAGGCTGTCTGAGTAACTTTACTGATATGGGGCTTAAAACTTAACTCTGCATCTAAGATGACACCGAGGCTTGTTACTTTTGGTTTGACCTGGTGTGCCAAGTTCCCCAGATTACTAAGAATAATATCTCGCTTTAGTTTTGGTCCAACCAGAAGTACCTCTGTTTTGTCATCATTTAGTTTCAAAAAGTTTTTGCTCATCCACTGATTAATGGAGGTTAGCTCAAAAACGATAGATTTGATATAGGCCTGTAGTTGCTCAGATTAGTATGGTCAAGATTTGACTTTTTAAGTAAAGGTTTCACAACAGCGGTTTTAAAAGCAGTTGGAAATATACCTGTTTCTAATGAGGTATTTATTACCTTGAGAAAAAAGGGAGCTAAGCCATCATATACTTTTCTGAGGAATGTAGTAGGGATTGGATCTAAAACACATGTTGAGGAGCCGGTTTGAGTTATAATTTTACCAAGCTCAGATTGAGTAATAGTGCTAAAGGACCTTAATTTTGGGGGGCTGTTTTTGGGTGTACTATCAAACATATTACTTGTGTTACCAATAGCCTCCCTTCTAGAAATGACTTTGTTTTTGAAGAAGTCTGCAAATTCTTCGCATCTTAGAGAGGATGCCTGACTGAGTGTATCAAAAGGTGTTTGATGCAATAGCCTATCAATGGTAGAGAACAACACCCTAGAGTTTCCACTGTTTTCAGCAATTACCTTAGAGAAGTGGTTCCTCCTCTCATTCCGAATAGCTCTTGATAGTCTTGAACAGCCTACCAAAGACAGTGGTGAAATTTGATCTATTCGATTGTGTCTGCTGTTGAGTGAACGTCTAGAAAATGAAAGAATGTTGTTGACAAAGTTTTGCAGCAACCTTTAGATTACATAACATGCACAATATTTTAGGGAAGGGCATGTATGATTTTATGAGATATGATATATTACATGATAACAATAATTTTTTGCCTTTATTTGGACAGGACAGTGAAGAGTGACAGGAAGTAAGTGGGGGCGATAGATGGGGTGGGAATCGAGAAATGACCGCAGGTCGGATTCAAACCTGGGTCCCCATGGGCACTCGGACCCGTACTGTACATGGTATGGGCGCTGTAGCCTGCTGTGCCACAGTGCCCCCCACAATTATTAATTTTTGACTCTGCATAAAATCACCACAACAACAAAATTATAGAGATATCAGTAATACACTAATCAAAATAGCATTTTCGTCGAGATAATCTGGGTGGGCATGTGCCCATCTATCTTCATTGGGCACAACGCTTCTGTCTTCTAGATGTTTTTTTTTTCTCTCAGGTTTTTCTGGTCTGTCAGTATTTGATAGTGCATGGCATATAGCACGCAAACTGTGTCTATGAGTAAGATGTCTATCTGTATGTGTGCTGTGATGTATATCATGATGTGCAGAACAGCCCCTGCACAGCAGATCATAGATTTAGTTGGTTAGATATCCTGTCGCTCTGTTCAGCAGCGCTTAAACTGTAGTTGCCCTGTACTCCGCTATAGCCACACATTTGAGTAAGCACAGTTTTGAAACTTTTTAAAAACTATCCTGTGGTTTCCTGTCATTTTGCGCAGTAGGCAACTGCCTTTTTGTCGGCTGTGCCTGGAGCCGACACGGGCAGTGACAGACGAATCACGGGTCACATGGGTCTAAGATAAAGCTGGCATGGATGTGGCCTTCTTGCGGTCTGATAAGGCTGAGAAGTGATCCAGAGGCTGTGTTAGCACGACGGCTGGAACTAATCTTGTTAACTGTTTGGGCACACTTTTTCAATGGATAGGTTTCCATGAAAATCAATTCAACTGCCCTGCATGTTAAAATATTGCTCTAAATGAGTAGCCAGAACAGTCCATGTAGAGTACCAACTTTGGAGTATCATCACTGTGTCTCTCTCCTCTTGTGTGAAGCGTCCCACAGAGATCAGAGGCAGGAACACATGGGGTCCTGGTGAGGACATGGTGATGCACTTCCCAATCTCTTCCGTATTATTGTCATGTCAAACTGCTGTACCAAACAGATGACATCAAACAATGACCTGCAGCATTCTGGTATCTATCATTGTTGTCCTTTTCTTACATTTTTTGTGATTGGCTGTCCCGAACAAAAATACTTAAATTCTTTTTTTCCCAGGATGGTGTTTCCTGTAGCACTCTTTCCAACTCCACCTCTACCGATGAGAACCAGCCTCACACAGTCAACTAAGGAAAAATAAAAATGATTGGTCACAGTCTTTATGACACTGTTAAGTTGAGAAGAGCAAAAAGAAAAACATACAGAACACTACAGCAGTCTGTGCAGTCTTGACCCAGAACCATGTTTATCTAGAATCCCTTGTTTCTTCTCTCGTTATGTTTTCTCATATTTTTTGCTAAGTTATGGGCATGGTTACATGGTTCTTTGCCAAATTGCAAACTGCTGTCATAAAAAAAATGATTGTGTACAGGACAAGACAGTTTCTTGTGGTAGCCACTAGAGGGTGCTACACCTAAACAATTCAACTGTCCTGTAACGTACTGTGGCATGTGGTACAATCTGTGTGTGTTATTTATACAAAAACATTATACAAAATGTGAGAAAATCTGTATTATGCAACATATATTAACCTTCGCCTCAATTATTAGTCAGAAGATATTCTTACCATACCACTCCTACCATGGTCATTTGCTGGCTATTACAGTAATGAAAGGATTTAAATACACCAGCCAAGTAAGGTGAAAACCATGTTCTGAGAGTAGACACAATGACTACTTCTGCATGATGCTGTTGTTGTTGTTTTGATTAAGTCAAAATTAAAAGAATGCTGCATTCTTCGATATGTTGATTGTTTCCATGAGTGTTGAAATCCATGCACATTTTACATGCAATGTAGCGTGAGGTATTCTTTGATGAGATTCTACAGTGTACAGACGAGCTGATATAAGCTGTACTGTTGCCTCTCTATTTTTTCATTAGGTGGGTGGGCAGATGGGAGATTAATGGCTTGAGGGAATATGTGTAAAAGTGACACGGGCATTATGAGGCTTTTCAGGTCTTTGTCTCAGTGTCTGATGCTGCAGAAAAGATATGGTCACACAGCATGACGTTAGTAAAGTGTAGGCTATTCTGAGCCTGACGTGGTAGAGCAGTGGCATTACTGTCCATCAGAGTTTTTGATAAGTGCTATGGTTCTACATTTCAGGGGCTTGTAAACAGGGTTCTAAATTAACACCCACCAACCCGCCAAATGTGGGTTAAAATTTATTTTGGCGGGTGTTAATAAAAACTTAGTAGCCAGTTCGGCCGATGATGCATGAAGCATTACGTGCATGATATACATAGGCTCTGCCCATTAGCTGCGCGCAGTTTGCCAACGCTCAGCAGGTTACAGTAGGGGTTAAGTCATTGAGAGACCTCAGACCCATTAGACCAGCCTCAGACGAGTCCAGGAAGTGACGTCAATTCCGGAAATAAGTACATAATTAAGTGTGCTTGCAAAGCAAGAGTTGGTCGCGAAGATGATGTCAGGTGGGCGTGTTGTTCATCCGCCATATTGGATTGAACAGAAAGCGAAACTACATTTTCACAGGTCACAAATTTGGTCCGAACGCCACGAAACTTGACGTACATTATCCTTGGACCAAGCCTCACAAAAGTTACCGGAAGGATTTTTGATTTTCGAAAGCGTTTGCCCGTCACAGCCAAATGAAATCGGTGGCGAAGCTCCGAATCAGGAAGTCGTCCATATCTCAGGAACACTGTCACATATTGATACCACTTGATACTTGTATATGAACTGGGGACTCCAATGTGAGGGTGCATAAGCTAAAAAAAAAAAAAAAATATTCCAAAAGTATCCATCATTTTGCAAACCACCCACAAGTATTTAGTAACTCTACCCATTCACCTTTTATCAAGTATGCTCAACACCTCTGGGCAGCCACAATGTCTCCAGGCAAACTTGCTCAATTATTAAATTCTTGCTCTGCCATTGGATAGTACGGACTTATAAACTGAAATTGCAAGGAGAACAGTAGCTATATATAGCTTACATAATAGAGTTGTTTTCACATAGACGGTATTCAAATACATTTTTTCATTATTCTTAAATATCATGATGGGAGAGTATTATTAAAAATGTTACAAGTATGCAAATGCATATGTTTACGGGCATTTATGTTTTACTGTGTTGTTTTGTTGTAAAGACATGCAAGGCATTCTGGGCCGTAATGAACAGTGGTCGGCAGCACTCCATAGGCTACGTATTAATAGGTGTTTCTGTAAACCTAGGGACAATAAACAGCTATCTCTGTTACAAAAACGAGCTGGTAATCGCTCATTGAAGAGGGAACTATGATAAAAAGATTGTTTTCCTAAAAGCATGGAGTTGACGAAAGAATAAGTAAGCAATGTCACGTTAATGTTAAATACATCTGAACGCTAGGTGGCAACGTTGTATTACATTTTACTAAATATGGTGGCATTAGTGAGCTTCATAAGTAAGGAAGGTGCAAATATGTAATTTATCATGGGAAATTATTGGAAATGTTATTTCTTGTTTATTCTAATTCCAAACCACACACATCCATTCGTAATCACTCGTACACTTTTGATACCATTGGTATCAAAGACTGTCATTTCGTTTATTTGTTGTTGCCTAGCAACTCTGGGAACAGCAGAGCAGATTCTAGAACAGAGCTTCAGAGAGACATGTTTTGAGTTCGTGGCCAAGTGCCTAAAATATCGGTTTCCATGTGTATGTGCTGGATGTTGTGGGTCCTTTATGAAAGTAAGTGTTTTATACAGTTACAAATATAATGAGTTATATTGTAGTGGTCAACATAAATGTGCCCCTTCTGTTATTAGAATGCTAAGCGGAGAAGCATGCTAAGCAGAGATTTAACATTATTCATTTCTTGTGTGGCTAGAAGCTAGGGAGGAGATGTTGCTGTGTGGGATTTATGTTGCTTAGCGTGATGCCATGGTCATTTGATATGAGATGCTTGTACTCGTAACTTTAGGACTCCTATTTTTTACTAAGAGTAATTCAGGAAGCATTTTATCCCTAAAAGTAGCGCCTGAGTCTGTGACAGCTTAAAAGAAGTCGCGAAGACTACTAACTCACTAAGACCGAACAATTTTTTGTGGTGGCATTTCACGTCGCGATGTTTTGAAATGCGTCTGCAGGAGCTAACAATCGCGAGGGAACAATTTTGCATGTTAGGCATAACTAAGGGATGCAGTAACCCCACCAACAACAACCAAAACTAGCCTACTCATTGTCAAGATGTGCATTAAATGAAACGTTTCATTGTGAATCAAATTAAAATGTTCTCCTCCTTGCAAACGTTGGCAAACGTTGTTGCTGCGTGGATCACGGTAAGTGTGAATGAAGTGGCCACTTCTTAATGGGACTCGCTGTATGGAAGTAGGCTAAGTAAAATAGAAATGCTTCAAATAAGATAAGGTTAGGATATGCCCGCTTGACAACGGCAGAGATAGAACTGGCCTTTGGCCATAGCAACCATCCATTTAGAACGACTGGCCTTCATAGCAACCAAAGATCTTAGCTGTGATTCATGTACAGTATGCATTCAATGTGATGCAAAGTATAGAAAGGTGATGAAATATACAGAGACAGGTCAAGAAATATAGTGCAATGTAGACAGTAGTATACAGTTGATTTACAGAAGGTGGTTTAGAGTAATATGAATTAAATATAAATATGTGCAGTGTATTAGCAGTTACCTCATACAATAAGTAGAATAATGTATGTAGGTGTAGCAGTAACAGTATAATAGTAGAAATAATAATATAGATATATGCAGTGTATTAACAGAATATAATAAAACAGAATAATTATGGATATTCAATATGTGCAGTGTGGAAACAGTGTCATTGTAGTGCAGAAACAACATCATAAGAGTAGTAAGAATAAGTCTATGTGCAGGATGAATAGTATGAAGATCAGTAGAATAACTATAAATGTAATTACAGTAGGCCTATGTACATTTGTAAATAAATAGAAAACTATGGCTGAGAGGGATAAATTAATTTTATTTAGTCGTAAAAGTAAATTGCATTAAATTAAATTGCAATTAAAAATCTTTCCAGTAGGCTTTAATGTCACGCAAAAAGTACAACCAAAGCTGAGCTTGATCAACTACAACGTCTAAAGAGAAAGAACCAGAACTTCAGTGTAGTTTTTTGCTGGGTCCCAGGCCATGTTGGTCTGAGGGGAAATGAGAAAGTGGACAGTGCTGCTAAGCAAGCCCTCAATGTAGAAGTCACAGAATGTCAAATCCGTGCCCCAGACCTTAAACCTATTCTGAACTCTTGCATCACAGATAAGTGGCAATCTGAATGGGATTAATGTACCAACATCAAGCAAGGAATGTGAATTTTGGCACGTTTTCATGATCCACTGGGTCGTTATGGGCCACACAAAATACGGTGTTGCTAAAATTACTCCTATTGTGGCTATTAGAGACATGCGTTCATGAGTATTCAGCTACATTTAATGAGTTAAGTAAAATACATTCACACACAAAAAAAAACATCACTAATGTTGTGGACATTACTTTATTCTGAGATACATCAATAGGCTCTCAAAACAATCCTAAACAGACATAAGGTCTTTATAGAGCAAATCCATACAGATTATTTGTCAAATAAAAAAGTAAAACAGAATTAGGGGATGGAATATTTAACATTCACACTCATAGCTCATATTTTTAAAATTAATCAGTGAAAAAGTATCCTGACAAACAAGCAGCATTTGAATTCCTTAGTCATATTTCATAATTTCAATTCTTCTAGGTTACCTGATAGCCCAGTTTGAGAGGTGCAAGACGCGTGACATTATTTATTTTTGCAGCCAATCACTGCTGTTGTTTTATTTTATTGATTTGATCTTAGTCATAGAAGCTAAATTCAAAGGCAGGCCACAGGTAAAATCCAACGAACCGCATTCACCCAGACCCGGCGGCAGACACAAATTCACGGACGGGCATTACACCTTTCCAGGGGGGGCACTGGAACTTAAATTGATCACGGTAGTTTAAGCTTACACTTGACAAAACATTCCAATATGAAAATGTAGATGCAATTGGTGTAAAATGGTGCAGCTCCTTTAAGAGAGCCCTGTACGCAGGGATGGAGAGAGAGAAAGCGAGAGGGGATAGGCTATATGTGTGTTAGAACTGAGATGCGTGTGGAAAAAGTAGACGTGCTGTTGAGACTGGAGCTAGTCATATTCAAAATAATGCAAAAATAAATCCGCAGATAAAACCAAAATCCTCGTTCATTTGCTAACCACTTTCAGATAGAGTGTTAGGGAGTTAGCCCCGGTTACGGATAACCCGGCCCTGGAGTGGTAAGCTTCCTGTTCTCCGACTAGGTCAGAAGAAAAAAACTGTAAAGGTTAACGCTATCAAACAAACCCAGAAACTACTAGGCATACTTCTACTAACTACAATATGAGATATAGCCTACCTGCGAGCCGATAAGCTATATTTGTCATCGGATGACAGGGGTTAGTGCAGAAGTGAAGTAGACTGCGCCACGTAACCTCCTCCCCATTTAGGTGATGGGCTTACCTAACGTTCCTGATTGATTTAGCTACGGAATAATACAGATTTTACCAGTTTTATTTGCTACTTGCTAGATTGACAAACGTATAGGCTAGGCCTACATTTAATAAGTGTTCAAAATCAATCTATGGGATTGGGGTTGGTTGGAGCAGCCAAGCTCGTTCAGGGCGGGCACAGATGACTTCCAGGACGGGCCTGGCCCCCAAAGCCCCCCCATGCCGCCGGGACTGCATTCACCCCGCAAGCCAATAGTTGAATAGCCCTCTCCTAGAGCTTTTGCGGTATTGCCACTGCTCCAACACTGAAAGGCACTGTTAGAATGCTTGGATCAAGCCAGGTTCAGCATAGCGTATGCCACTGTCTGCTCACGTTGGTGACCGGACCAGGGCAAGCACACTTTTGCAGTTCCCGCCGGAAATGCAGTCTAGTTTACTTTACTCTTTATGGAGAATACAGCTGGAAAAACTTGTTTTCTTTTACAGTTCATGGAAAAAAATAGTCACATTAGGTAGAAGCTTTTTATTATTATTCGTAATTCACATTTATTTATTAAATAATCGATCGCGTCTGACTGTCCACGAGATCTGCCAGTCAGCTGGAAAGAGCTTGTGATTCACGCATAGGGACTCACGGCAGATACTGCGCGAAATTTTGGTTTATGGCTATCGTTTAGGTGTCCTTCCTTTTCATTAACATGTTTCATTAACACTCCTTTTCATTAACATGTTTCATTAACACCCCCCCCCCCATAAATGCACAAATAGGCTGACACCAGACATAATTTCACTGCATTTCTAACTATAACTAGTAACTATATGCATGTGACAATAAACTTCCTTGTATCCTTGTAACTTTTGAGGCGAGTGTTTTATTTTGCAAGAACTGTCAGACATTCTGTGAATGTAGTTTGAGAATGGAGAAAAGGGTGGAAGGTTTCAAAAAATGTGTTTTAACAATTGTGGAAAACTGTAAGTGTTCCCTTAATTTTTTTGAGCAGTATATTATGCACAAGAGGGTCTGATGTAGCTAAGCCTACATAACATCAGTGAAACCTGTGGAAACATAAAAAGAGCCAAGTAGCCTAGGCTGAATAGCACATGCTAGTATTTGAATTTGTTTTTAATTGGTTAGTATTGTTTTTACATTCTATTATTTCATATTTTTAGTTCAATAAATGTAGTTTCATCTGAGAACCCTGATACTATCTTAATTAAACTAGGATTTTATTTTATTCGCAGAGACACTGTGAGGAATAGGAAAAGTGTATGCGTGCATGTGTATATGTGACTAATTTGTACAGTAGGATACTGTAGTGTTGATGATACCCAGCTTGTTCTGGTCATCGGATTCTTGTAGGTTAGGCCTACCGCTCTGTAGTTCTTCTGTGGTAGTATGGTTTTTCATAGTATGCTCCTTAATCACATTAAAGATTGCTCAGGTTTCTCATATCTCTACAAGGATACAAGGATACAAGGAAGTTTATTGTCACATGCATATAGTTACTGGAAGTAAGAAATGCAGTGAAATTATGTCTGGTGTCAGCCTATTTGTGCATTAATGGGGGTAAAAAGTGCAGTAGAAGAGGGGTTTAGTAGATTAAGTGGCAAGGGCTGCATAAAAAAGGTGGGGGAGGATTGGGATTGGGTGGGGGGGCACCAACAAGGAGCACCCAAGAGCAACAGGGGCAAGGAAAAACTCCCTTACCAAGGAAGAAACCTTGGGCAGATCCACGGCTCAAGGGGCTAACCCAACTGCCAGGGGTCTTGGTGTGTGTGTTGGGGGGATGACAGGGGAGATGGGATAGTGTGCTGTGTATGTGGGGAGAGGGCAGTGTGCAATATGTGTGTTGGGGAAGCTTCCTCATGAGACAATGTGCTGTGTATTGGGGGGGGGCAGTGTGCTGTAAGTATGTTGGGGATGTGTGTTGGAGAAGCTTCCTGATGAAATAATGTGCTGTGTGTGTAGGGGGGGCAGGGACTATTGCAAGCAGAGTACTGTATGTATGATGTATGTGAGTGATGACAGTGAAGATGTGTGTGTGGGCGGGAGGGGAGTGGAGCAGTGACTATGTGTGTGTGTGTAGTGTGTGTGGGGGCAGTGTGCAGCAAGTATGTAGAGGAGGCTTACTGTAGCAAGCAGTGTGCTGTATGTATGTGAAGTGATGACAGTGATGATGTAAGTGTGTGTGATGGGGGGGTGGGGGCAGAAAAGGCTAGGCAATCAAGGACATGGGTAGATGGAGGAGAAATCAAAAATAATAAATAAAAAGTTCTATGGAGATGTGCAAAAGTTGGAGAAAGTCAGATATGTGTGTGTGTGTGTGTGTGTTTTGACGTGTGATGAAATAAGAAAATAAATAAAAGGTCTGTGGCATAGGGAGAGGGATGTAAAAGTGCTAAAAGTCTTGTAGGTGTGTGTGTGTGTGTGTGGGGGGTCATGAGTGCTGAGTAGTGAATGAGTGCAAAGTCAGTATAGTGTGAGTTCAGAGTTGGGAAATGTTTGAGAGTGCTGAGGAGTGAATGTGTGCAAAGTCAGTATAGTGTGAGTTCAGAGTTAGGATGGCCTGGGGATAAAAACTTCTCCTGAGTCTCTCAGTTCTGGCTTTGTGACTACATAGGCGTCTTCTTGATTTCAGCGGTAGGAATAATCCATTGTTAGGATGAGAAGAGTCCTTCAGAATCTTTTGGGCTCTTAGGAGTACTCTTCTGGAATAGATATCTTGTAGAGCAGGGAGTGAGTTCTTATAGTACGTTCAGCTGGTTTTTACTCTCTGCAGAGTACTACAATCTCTAACTGTGGAGTTCCCATACCAGGTGATGATGCTACCAGTTAGAACACTCTCAACAGCTGAAGTGTAGAAGGCCTTCAAGATGGATGTAGAAACTTTGAATTTCCTTAGCTGACGAAGGAAGTAGAGTCGTTGTCTGGACTTTTTCAGAACATATTGAGTGTTAACAGTCCATGTTAAGTCTTCAGTAATGTGGACACCAAGGTATTTAAAACTTGTGACTCTCTCTACAGGTTGCCCGCTGATCATTAGTGGGGTGTAACTGTAGTTCTGCTGCTGCCTTCTGTAATCCACTACCATTTCCTTGGTTTTATTGATATTCAGTGTCAAGCTGTTAGATTGACACCACTGTGCCACCTCATCAACCTGATCCAAGTACAGCTGTTCATTGTTGTTACTAATCAGGCCCAAGATCACTGTGTCATCTGCAAACTTGATGATGGAGGTATGACTACTGTTGGCTTTGCAGTCATGTGTGTATATGTTGTACAGCAGTGGACTCAAAACACAGCCTTGGGGAGCACCAGTGCTGATGGTTAATGAGTCAGATGTCAGACCCCCCACTCTAACCACTTGTGAACGGTTGGTGAGGAAGTCAAATATCCAGTGACACAGGGTGGTGTTCAGTCCTAAGGCCTTCATCTTTGTGACCAAGGTGAGAGGTACTATCGTGTTGAATGCTGAAAAAAAGTCAATGAACAGCATCCTCACATAATTCCCATTCCCCTCCTCCAGGTGAGTTAAGGTGGTGTGCATGAGGTTTGAGATGGCATCCTCTGTAGACCTGTTGGCTCTGTAAGCAAATTGGAGGGTCGAAGGAGGCAGGGAGGGATGAGCAGATAATGTTTTTCACAAGCTTCTCAAAACACTTCATCACTGTAGGCGTCAGGGCTACTGGGCGGTAGTCATTCAGACATGATGGACTTTTGTTTTTTTCGGTACTGGAACAATAACAGACTGCTTGAGGCAAGTAGGAACTGTCTCTTGAGCCAGTGATGTGTTAAAGATATAAGTGAACACAGGAGCTAACTGAGCAGCGCAGGATTTCAAAACCCTGTTAGAAATTCCATCGGTCCAGTAGCTTTTCTACAATTAACCCTCCTAAAGGCATTGCTCACATCGACCTCAGAGACACAGAAAGGTGCATCCTCATTTGCTTCACATGCTGCAGCTAGTCCAATATAGTCTGTGTTTTTCATGTCAAAGCGAGCATAAAAAGCATTAAGTTCATCAGGGAGAGCTTTACTCACATTCATCATAGGAGGGACTTTCTTTCAAAGCCAGTGATGGTTCGAGTCCTTTCCACACTTTCGTGCTGGATCACCCTCCAAGAAATCAGCTTCAACTCTGTCTCTATAAGCGCCGCTTAGCATCTTTAATAGCTCTCGTAAACTATAAGATGCTGCTTTGTAATCCGTCATATCCCTGAAATAAGCCCAGCATTATAAGTCATGGTGCGTGTCTTTAATGCCGTTCTCACTTCTCTATCCACCCATGGCTTCTGGTTAGGGAAGCTTGGGATCTTTACAGTTGGGATGATGGAATCAGTTAGCATATTGATGTAACTCAATGATACTTCCGTAAACTCATTGATGTCAGCAGAGTTAGTCTTGAACATCTCCCAGTCAACGTTGCTAAGGGCCCTGTAGCCTGGCTTCCGATTGGTCAGTCCAGCTTGACCTCCTTCGTCACTGGGGGTCCGTCCGACTTCTCTGTTTGTACATAGGCAGTAGGAAAACAGCGGCATGATCTGATTGTCCGAAAGCTGGTAGAGACTTCGCTTTGTAACTGTTCTTGAACTGTGTGTAGCAGTGATCCAGTGTGTTGTCACCACGTGTAGGGAAGTGAATGTGTTGAATAAATTCAGGCATGGACCGGTTCAGATGTACTTGATTGAAATCACCGGCTACAATAAAAGCGCCCAGCTTCAGAGGTGCGTGTGTTGTTGTCTATTTAACACTTCTTGCAATTCTGAAACCGCAGCATCTGTGTTGGCTTGTGGAGGAATGTAGACAGACTCTAAGCAATTATGTTGATTTGACACTGACTACCATAGACTAAAATGGAAAACTGGTTTCTGAATACAGTATATGAGAAGGTTGGGTCTTACCTCCAGGTCTCATGAAATCTAAAAATAAACCAAATCAATATTTCATGAAATAGGCAATAGGCTTCTTATAAAGGTATTACTTTTACTAGTAATTAGAATAGTATTTCAGTGCACTTAACTTCTAACTTTTGAGAGTTGATCAAAACAGTTCTCTTTTGGATACAACAATGAGATATTCTGTAGCCTACTGATTATCAGTTTGTCGCATGTTTAGACCTTGTATGTGTGTTGCACAACACATGTTGCACTTGGCGATCACGATGGGGATTGATATGGTAGTGGACCATGATGGTCATAGAAGTGAAGGAGCAGTACCCCCCAATTATGGTGGGGTAATTCGCACTCTGGATAACAGGTGGTATAACAATATATCCCAGGTGGCATTAAGGGACCTTATGAGTAGGACCAGGTGACGACGTAGCAGCTCCATTATTCACGTTACGAACTGACAACGTAATCACGGGACAAGATAGCGACATCGTGACAACGTAATTCACGGCACGAAATGACAACATTGTCTCCACCACGTAACTGTCACGTAGCAACGACGCCGAATGTTACTCTCGTCGCGGTGACCAAACCACGACCAACTAGTTACGTAGTCACTACGTCCTGTGTTTGGTGGGTAAGCACCGTGAGTATGGGATTGGAGTAGCAGCTTAGGATGTTGTCTTCTAGTTTGTGTGCGTCCATTATTCAGTAAGTGACACTTTGCATTCATAATTGTATCCTTGTTTCATGCTTGTAATGATGATGTTGATTTACTTTAATAATGAAGCTGCATTAAACCGTTTGTAAATCAGCTTAGCTCCCTTTGCTAATGCAAAGTGTAATGTAAGTTTGCTAAGTTCGTTTGAACATTATTTTCGCTATTATACAGGGCTAATGTATGTCTTTCTTGTATTAAGACAGTACCATGTTATTATTGCTACTACAAAGGTCTTATTGTTATGGTTATAAGTGTAGGCTAACAGATATACCGTTGTATGTTGGTCAGCTTGATTACACGTGTGAATCACGTTTCTTAGGCACGGTGATATGCCGTCTTTTTTTTGGCCTCGAGAGGGCGCTTGTACACTGTATAATTTAATATGTATTGGAAACATTACATAGTATGTTAATGGATACGATGTTCTGTGTGCTTAACTTACAGAACCACACACAATAATTACGCAATGTAAGTGCCTTGTGCTGCCAACAGTTTAATACAAGAATAAGAAGAAACTGGCTGTCTGGACCTTCATTATTTTTTCATTCTAATCGGATGACCCTACCCTTTGCTTTGTTCACACCCATCCCGAACTATCTTTTCTACAGTTATCCTGGATGAATTTAGCCTTGACTTGGTTTCACAAAAGAGATGGCACATAAGTTACTATGGGAATTTATTCTCTGCACCTAGCCTGGTCCCGACAAGGCTAACAGCCAAGCTAAGTTAATTCTAATGGTAATTATGTCGTCTTATTGGCTCAGCTAGCTGTCATTCAAATCAGACCTCCATGCTAATTTTTAAAGAGCTTTATTCCATTTATATACTATTTGCTAAATGCATTTGCTCGCAAAACAAAACAGATTGTCTGCCTACTACCATATGGTTATTATTTTAATTGTGATAGCCTTATAATTATTAACATAGGCCTAGGTACTCGTTGTTTGCTTCTTTTGTTGATAGACGTTTGATGAATAGCCTACTGTAGGCTAGTTGATTGGAAGTGGAGGGGCAAGTTTTCGAAGGTATTTTCAACTATAATATTAAGGATAGGCTACTATGTGCATCATGACGTACGCTGGCGCACTTGGCTGCCGCTGTCAACCGGAGGCCTCTGTGTGTTTGTTTCCCTCTGGATTCTATGAAATTCGCTACGCTAAATCCACCTTAGTCCTGTTGTCTTAAAACTTTTATCTGACTTAAGTGACTTTTGCTGCCTACAAACACCCTGGAACTAACCTTCTATCACCTGTGGACTGACTTCTCCCTCCTGGGCACCCAGCGTTTTTACCAGCCCCACTCGGGCCCGGCCTGCCGAGAACGTCACAGTTCTCTCCGGCGTGTCGGTGTGTAAGTCTCCCCTTCTTCACTGTTTACGCTCGGTTGCATCTCGCTAGGGTTGGCTGGCTTTGACCTGCCATCACTAGCGTGGGCTGTACTGTACGTCTGTGAGCTGCTGGCCTTTCGAGGTTTCTACCTGGCTGTGTGTTCTGCTGGCTAACCTGTGGTCCATGGAGGACTGATCATGCGTCCCATCCTGTACCTTCCAGTCCATTTACGGACACTGTGGATTATCTACTTTTACTGCGTCTTCACTCCGTCGCCTTTGATTATGGAATTACCTGCATCCAAACTTTTATACATGAACCCGCCGTCGCTGCAACTCCCTGTTGGAACTCACAAACTCTGCGCTAGCCTTTGCATCGCTCGTCTGCGACCCCGCTACCTGCATCGTAGCTCCCGTCGCAAAGTCCTCTTAACGTCTTTATCGCCTGGTGCCATTCCTACCATCATCTCGGTGCTGCCCTCCGGCTCGTCGACTAGGCGTCGATGGCATGATAGGGCTGTGCCCCGGAATCTTCTCCAACTCCCCCCGTCCCCACTGCAACATCTACTAAGCGCATCCCAGTGCATTGGTCTTCTCGCCCCACGACTGCCAGATCTCGCCCGACGAGTGGAATTAACACAACCTCTCTCCGTCCACTGAAGTATCAAGGATTCACGCCGTCTACCCCGTCCGAGCTAACTACACCTGTTAAATTTGCCCTGTTTAACGCTCAGTCGTTAGTTAACAAGGCATTTATCCTTAATGACGTTTTCACGACTAGGAAACTTGATGTACTGTTCATAACAGAAACGTGGCTTAATGCAAATGATCTCACTCCACTTGGAGAGCTATGCCCTCCCCACTGTGGTTTTCTAAATACTCCTAGGGCCTGTGGTCGTGGAGGTGGTCTAGCCACAATATTCAAAAACCCATTTAAATGTCGTTTTTTGCCCACAAATGCCTACTCCTCGTCTGAAGTGCAATTATTACTGTTTAATGTCCATATGCCTTTACTATGTGCCTTAGTATACAGACCTCCTAAAACTACTGGTAGCCTATTTATTCAGGCGTTCACTGATCTCCTCTCCTCTATCTATGGCCGCCCGTTCAGATAAATTGTTGATTGTTGGGGACTTTAACATCCACATATGCTGTCCCACTAAACCAATGGTCAATGACTTCATTAACGTTTTAGAGTCTTTTAACCTAACTCGGTCAGTGTCTGGTCCAACCCATCAAAGGGGCCATACCTTAGACCTTGTTCTCTCCTCTGGTTTTGATGTGGCCATGTGGATCTCACCATATCCGATATCCATATCCCCCCCCCCCTCACGGATCTTAAACCCGGCCACAGCGTCAAAATTCTCTCATCATTTTAATTTGGCTCACCAGTCAAGTCTCTCTGGGCCAGATGTACTAACGCTTTTGCGCCCATTTCAGGCGTATTTGTTTTGCAATGTGCGTGTAAAATCATTGCGAGGTATGTACAAACAGGCCGCAATGATGTAAAAGCGCAAACTGCCTGTCGTGGGAGCTGAAAGTGGCAGCAACCTTAACTTTTGTTGGCCTTTCAAATGTCTTACTTTCACTTTCATGTCATTCACTTAAACTTTCCTACTTGCTAGATTTGACCAATCTTCCATAGCCTACGTGCACAAGTAGTTTGAGTGGAACTACTGATCTTCATTATCTCCCTGCTTGTTTACATCTTATCATGTATGGTATTATTTCATGATCGCTAAACGTTTGATTCTTTTTAATGTTGTCATCAGTTAACTTCATTCAACTGCGCTTGTATGTAGGCTGCCATTCAGTTGTGGGCGTTAAGAAATTGCGGTTATGGGCGGAGAAAGGCAGAGAAAGGCGCAGTTTACACTAAGGATTGAACGATTGATAAATACGACGGAAACTTGGGTCTGACAGCGTTCGCAATCTGCGGTGTGTCCATTACGCTGATAACGCTACGTTCGCAAATGTACGTACATCTGGCCCTCTGTCTCTTTCTCCACCTGTTCAAACACTGATGACTTAGCCGCTCTTTTTAACTTAGCCTGCACTTTGAATCAGGTTGCACCTCTGACACCTAGAAAAGCCAAGGCCACTTTACCCTGGCTAAATGACACCACCCGTGCTCTTCGGTGTGTCTGCAGACAAGCAGAATGCAGATGGAAGAAGGATAAGCTCCAAATTTCATATGATCTTTTGCGTAATAGCCTAAACAGCTATCAACTTGCGGTTAAAAAGTCAAAAGCTGATTACTACGCTGAAGTAATTAATAAGCATGCCCACAGACCCAAAGTGCTTTTTAAAACAATTAACTTAATCTTAAACCCTGCTGCCCACACTATTGAAAGCTCCACCGAAGCTTGTGCATTTTTTTTTAATCTATTTTATTAAAAAAATTGACTTAATAAGAGCCAATATCCTTTGTTCTACTCTTGACCCTGCAGAGCATCAACCCCCCATTAGCAGCCATCTCCAGCACTTTGTACCAGTTTCTTCCTCTGAGCTGTCTCAGGTTGTCTCACGAATGAAGCCCACTCATTGCCCCTCAGATGTCATTCCTTCTGAGCTCTTCAGAGATATCTATTCAATTATCTGTCCTTTCATTCTGGCTATAGTAAACAGCTCACTAGCCACTGGTGTTGTCCCATCCTCTTTTAAACATGCTACTGTGCAACCTCTCCTAAAAAAGCCTTCCCTTGACTCTAGCGATTTAAAAAATTACAGACCTATCTCAAAATTGCCTTTTATCTCCAAAATTTTAGAGAAAGTGGTTTTCCTGCAGCTCACAGAATATCTAAACAGTTTTAATTTATTAGATAAATTCCAATCTGGTTTTAG
Source organism: Alosa alosa (assembly GCF_017589495.1). Taxonomy (NCBI): domain Eukaryota; kingdom Metazoa; phylum Chordata; class Actinopteri; order Clupeiformes; family Clupeidae; genus Alosa; species Alosa alosa. Next base: position 17,507,981 of record NC_063193.1, on the reverse strand, counting down.
AGCTATCCACAGCACTGAATCTGCCCTACTGAAAGTTTACAATGACATTCTGATCTGCACTGATTCTGGTTCCTGTGCCATCTTAGTTTTATTAGATCTTAGTGCTGCATTTGATACCATTGACCATGGTATCTTGCTGTAATGTAATGTAGCTGGAACACACAGAGTTGGTCTGCAGGGCACTGTACTCACCTGGTTCACCTCATACCTCAAAGATAGGACTTTTTCTGTCAAATTGGGAAATCATTCATCTTCATCTGCTACCATGAAATGTGGGGTCCCCCAAGGTTCAATCCTTGGCCCCCTCCTCTTCTCTCTATACATGCTGCCCCTCAGTTCCATTTTTGATAAATATGGCATCTTATACCACTGCTACGCTGATGATACCCAAATCTATCTCCCAGTGGCTCCTCAGACCCCATTTTTATTAAATAAACTACATAGCTGCCTCAATGATATTAAATCTTGGATGGCCTGCAATTTCCTACAACTCAACGACAGCAAAACTGAAATAATCATATTTGGTCCACCCTCCTCTGTCACCAGCCTCAGCAGTACTCTTGGTCCACTCTGAAAAAATGTGCACTCCGTGCTTAGAAATCTTCATAGCTGCCAACTCTCACGCATTGGCCGTGAGACACACGCATTTGATTAGTTTCACACACTCACACGCCACACCCCCGATTTCTCACGCAGATGCCTGAAAAATGAGTTTAGCCTATCTATAGATCTACCTGTTAAGCCACGATTATGCTTTCAGAGACGGTGAGAGGGTTCAAGAGCACCCCCTGTCTGTGGACTTTTCTCAATTTTCTCTCATTTGCAATGCTACTTCAGAAGCCGTCCCAGGCGCATTCCCCCCGCATTTCCCCGACTTTAGGTATGCTTTGAGTATTATTGAGTATTTTTCACGCTGAAGTGTCAACCTGGTAGGTCAAATACCTGGCAGATGAGGTTCAACTAAACTAAACCTATACATATGATATCACACATCAGGTCACACATGCGGAATCTAAGCTTTCCAATGATATTAGCACCAAGTTGCTGTGATAAATGGTTCATGAGAAAATTAACAATGAACCGACATGCAATTTAGGCTAATCATATTTGCATTTTGCACACAGTGCACACCCATTACTCTCGGTTTAATATTTCACTAACCCTTCACACAACACGTGGCAAACCCAATATCACAATAAACATCAAACGCGTGCGAATAATGAGGATATAAAGCATGCCTCTGTGCAATAAGTGGTTCCTGAGTAATCCGGTTTTGAAATTGCAACACATTTCTACATAGCCTCATTGGGGCGAAATTATAATGTATTCTAATGTAAACTATTTGTCAGTAGGCCTACATCATTTTTTGTAAATTGCTCAGCCATAGATTATCCCACTATCATGGTTCTTATATTGTCAGGTTCCAGCCAATCCCATTACAGATAAATAAATATATTTATATTGGCATGCTTCCTAGTGGCATTAATGCAAAAATATGAAGAATCAAATAATGAGACACAAATATTGATATAAAGCCTGACATAAGCCATATGCAAACATTCGCATCATGCAGATATGGGTACATCCTGAAAAAGGAATAGCATGTAGGCTATAGGCTATGGCTATTACAATGACCAATATATTATCTTAAATAAACTAGCTGAATAACACAGGTGACCACTTCTGCATAATTTCATGGAGTGCTGAAATGTACAGACATTTTTGAACATTTCTGAACTGTGAAATGTAGCATATGTTTTTGTGAACTTATTGCAATATCACCATAACTATTCCACCTGTGTGTGCATGGTTATAATTCTGAAGTGCAAAATAGCTTAGGCTATAGCACAACTATTTCCATAAAAATAAGCAAGTCTGACCTCTGAATTTATTTTGAAAGTGCACCTGATTGATGCATTTAAAAGTTAAAATATACAAACTCTTAAATTCTTACAAAACACCCACCCACTTTTTAAAATTGTTAGTTTGGACACCCCCACTTTTGCCGTGTGAAATACCAGTGCTGTTTTCAGCATCTGTTTAGTGCTTCATTGTCATTTTCATTGGATTCTCCCATTTGCGCGTAAATCGCTCATAAACTTTTTTTTTTTTTTGTTACACGCATTCTCCCATTCCTCTTCTGTCACACACACAGTGACAAGCCAAATCCCCCGTGCAGTGTTGAAGAGATCAGTCATCCCCTCACTTTTGATAAGGTAAAAGCCTTATAGGTATGCCAAATAAATAATAACCTATAGGTTTACGCTAGGCTATGTAAAACTCCCCATTAACAGCATCAATACCACTAACCACAGCGACTGCACAATCTCAGATTCACTCTGTTGGATATCTGAAGCCAGTTTGTCTACTTAGATAGTGTAAATCCTCAAATTATGGCCGGGTCTTAAGACAAAGTACAGGCCTTTAGGGGCAGGATTGTATTGAGACAGCCCTTTATTTCTTATGCAAGTTTTATTTTGAGACATGCTTCTTGGAGCCGCATACTGGTAGGCCTTCAAAAGCATGACATTTTCGGTTTTAGTTTGATATTTAATTTACTTTTGGACTGTTTGATTATATTGTTAAATGTTGGGACTGATGGGCACTGAAATCTGGGGAGGTATTTGATGATCACTATTACGTATGTAGTTGAAAGAGTGTTGGGATTTCAAACAAACCTTTCATGCGTTCATTGAAGGTCCGCGGTGCTATAATGGAAACCTTATTGCGTAGCCAAGTAGCCTATATATTGAGTTATTTTTAAATTATGCATGATTTCCTCTTTATTAATTTCGTAGGCTGGCTTCATTTTGTTATATAGAAGTATCTAAATAACCTGTTAAATGTACCAGAATTCAGGAAATTGCATCTAGTCCAAAAAATTTTTTCTGGGGGAGGACCCCCATACCCCCTGCTAAAATGTCCCACCCACTTTCAGAATGCCTCCGACACCCATGGTCCTACTAGTAGGCTAGATCCCTTAGATACCAATGTTAATTTAACTCTGGGACCCTGGTCCCAGGGATGGATTACTGTACGGGCCTTCCGGGCCCAGACCCAGGGGCCCAAGGTGTCAGGGGGCCCTGAAGCCCAAGCCTTTGCATGGAATCATTGCCTCAATATCAACACATCAGGATGTAGGCTATGAATTTGATTGAATTTAGTATTGGCCATCCCCAAAATGCACCAGAATACAGGAAATCACATCAAACAAATGAAAAAAATTCTGGGGGAGGACCCCAACCCCCCTTCCACATATGCGACAATTAGTGGGGAGCCCTTAATACATGTGGGCCCAGGGGCCCGAAAGTTCATAATCCGTCCATGCCTGGTCCCTACACCTGAGAACCACTGATGTATGTTTTTTTTACTGTACGGTATAATGCTGAATGAGCCAAACAAAAATTTCCGCAGCAAAATTTGGGTTGGCCCCACCAAATCTCACTCCAAGGTTTTTTGAAAAGTTGGCAGCCCTGAATCTTGGTGTCATGCTGGAAAGCTCTCTACATTTTAATAAACAAATCAACAGTGTGGTCCGAAGTGGCTTTTATCAACTCAGAGTCATAGCTAATCTCAAGTCCTTTTTATCACAAAACGATCTTGAAACCCTTATACATGCTTTTATTACCTCCAGACTCGATTATTGCAATATTTTATACACAGGACTGACCCAATCTAACATTCACAAATTACAGATGGTCCAGAATGCAGCAGCTAGATTGCTTACTGGTACTAAAAAGAGAGAGCACATCACACCAGTCCTGGCTCAGCTGCACTGGCTTCCTGTTAAATTTAGAATTGATTTTAAGATTTTACTTTTTGTTTTTAAATCTCTTAATGGCCTCCCCCCTACATTGCTGAAATCCTTTCTCCACACTCTACCTCTAGGTCGACCCGGTCATCTTCAAGACAACTCTTAACTGTCCCCCGCACATGTCTCAAAACAAAAGGTGACCGGGCCTTCTCTGTGGCTGGCCCAAACTTATGGAATCCCCTCCCACCCCACATTAAGTCCTCGACTACCCTTGCTAGTTTTAAGTCTAATTTAAAAACGCACCTTTTCTCTCTTGCTTTAACAACCTTTAATTCTGCCCCGTGTCTTGCGTGTGTGTCCCTCTACCTTTTTACTTATTTTTATCTACCACTTACTTTTAGTTATTTATTTATCTTAATATATATATCCTGCTTACTCTATTTTACTCCATTTATTTTATGTTCTTATTTTTATATTATATTTTTTAACTTTATCTATTCTACTGATCTTATTATTATTATTACTACTATTATTATTATTTTTTTTTTTCTAATGTACTTCTTCTTAATTCTACTCATGTAATATTATTTTCCTTTTATTTTTTCTATATTTTCTTAGTCAGACCTGTGTATCCCTGGGCCCCTTTTTATGTTTCAACTGTTGCCTAACCTCTCATTGCCATGTAAAGCACTTTGGGTCAACTCCTGTTGTTTTTAAATGTGCTATATAAATAAAAATGACTTGACTTGCATCAGTGGCAAGCGCTTTCTTAATGACGTTGCATGCCGAGACAAGGACACACTCACACGTGGGTTCATACGTAAATTTGCATTCAGTTGGTCTACCACTCCTACTCCTTTACAGAAATAGCCATGATCCCCCATTCCAAAAAGGACAACTTTACTTCATTGTTAGTCTAAAGCGGTTGTTCACTTTGTGTGAATGACGCTATTTTCCGCGTCTTTTTTATTCCAACCGTGGGCATTTTGGAGCAGAAACGAGAACGCGCACACATTCTGAATTACTTACACCTGGCGTGACAGTCGCTCCTACTCATCCTGGATTGGCATTAGTAAAACGAGTTGAGCTAGGATGACCAGACAATGCTATGTCAAACCTCACTTTATCACTCTTGGATGTCTTAATTCTGCCTTTGTGAAATACCCCTCAGATGTGTTTTGACATGGATGAGTTAAAATGTCAAGCCCCATAATAGATGTAAAGCATTTATCAACATTAAAAAATATATTTATAAAATCAACGGGTGGGTTTTGGAACTGAAATACCCAGTTAAGCCAGTAAACCCCCCCCCCAACACACATCCTCTACATACTTACAGCACACTGCCCCCACCTACCCACACACACAGTCACTGCTCCATCAGGAAGCTTCTCCAACACACATCCCCAACATACTTACAGCACACTGCCCCCACTCTGAATTTGAATTGCAACAGATTATCTGTTGTCCATGATGAGCAGACTATCCAAGTAAAGTGTGTGCCAAATAACTCTCTACAACTCTGATTGGAGCCATTATTCATATTTAGTCTGCTATTTTATGTGTTTATCTGGGTTTTCTCACCAGCACATTATTTACTCTTTTTATTTACTGTTGACTTTTGGCATAATTACGCTTGTGTGTTCTCTGAACATGGTTGTGTGTGTGTGTGTGTGTGTACCCCATCTGTGGTGGGCCAGCAGGTCCAGCTGTGAGTTATTAACACAAGGTGGTGATCTCGTGAACCATTCAGCAACATCAGTTCCTCAACCTTTTAAGAACTCCCTGGCAACTGAGAAACCTTGATCAATTTGATTGGATCTGTTGTGGATTTAGAAAGTGACCTTCAATCACACGATATGCACATTTTACACATGTACTGTAGTGTGAGGTATTTCTTGGATAAGAATCTACAGACAGTGATCTTTGCTGCTCTTCATGTCTAGTGACGTTAGACATCAAGATGTATGACCTTATGACCTTCCTGATGAATTCTGCATTCTGCATTGTTGTTATACAGGGTTGTGTGTGGATCGAGGGAAGAAGTGCTACACAGGAAAAATAGGGGTCAGAGTCAGGAAACACTGTGCCATGCCCAAAAGGCACTTTGCTTAAATCCTGTTCATTTATTTTTCTTAAAACTCTGCAGTCCATGGATTAGAGGCATGAGTTTGAGCATGAGTCAGAGTCTGTAAGGTGCATTTGCATCAGTGACACAGGGCTACCACTTTGACTATCTGAAGAACCAGATGAAATGTTATATGTAAATTTAATATTACAAAACATGTCATCATGTGTGCAGGTGCAGTATTGTGCATTTTTGACATGGCAGCAAAATACACATTATTGATATGACATGAAGTTCAAAAAGAGAGTGAATACAAGATGGGGTACAAGAAGAACGGTCTTGTCCTAAACATGGAAACTGTATATTGTTTGTGTGTTTATCAGTCTTCTATGGCATTGGATGCTGAATGTTTTGAAATCATTCTTCACTGTAAACAAAAGTCATTTCTAGGTGATGTCATGATGATGGTATGCATCATAGCCAAAATATGAGGTGATGTAATGTATGTGACAAACACAATTATTGTGAGGTTAATGATAGCTTTATTCAGTAGTTGAAAGCAGTTGTAGAGGACAGTAAATGGTTAACTAAATCTGTATTTATACATGCAATACACATATTTTAATACATGCAGGTCTTATGTAATATACCGAATTACTCAGATCAAATCAATTTTATTTATATAGCACATTTCATGTGACAAACACAGACCCAATGTGCTCCAAAAGAAAGGGACACAACAAATAAGACATGACCAAACAATAAAGATTAGATTGACAAGAAAAGATGGAGATTAAAATACATATAATAACAAGTGAATAAAAGTGAATAAAAAATGTAAAATAATGAAAAAAAAAAAATTAAATGATCAATAATAATAAAAAGTAAAAAAGAGAACATTTGTAAATTTAAATGGTAAATTTAAAATGTAAAAAAACAATCTACTTTTCCTATTTTGTCCCTTAGCCTAAATCACTAGGACTATTAAAAAAAATGCTAAAAAGATTGATTAGTAATTCACAGTAGACTTGAAAAACCTTTCATTTATGACCTCCCCAAGAATCCAGTCAGCCACCCCAAGTGCCACTCCACCAGAGATGTGATAATAGGACAGCACAAAAAAGAATGTATTCAAGAAGCTTAGCCCAAACAAGTGCTTTACATTGATTTGATGTTGGCCAAATTATTTAGGCTTTATTACACAGAATGCTCCATTCACTTGAATAGGCCTTCCCAACGTTCGGAGGTCTGATAATTTTGTATAATAGACCGTTGCTAAGTATTACAGACCGTTGTCAAGGAAAATGGGTTCTGTGCCTCTGATTCACGTTTTGGTGGAAAATTTAATTCGAGTTGCATTGCATCTACCAAGTTATGTGCTTCCGAAGTTACATTACATTACATTACATTACATTTGGCTGACGCTTTTTAGCCGAAGTTGAAGGCTGAAGTTATTTGCTACTTTGTCAAATTTCTTATTTTCAATCCTTCTTTACATAAAATAATACATTTGGTTGTTTATAAGGCATAATTAATTAATATAGTATTACGTTTTTATTTGTATTATTTTACTTTTCACATGTTATGTTTATGTGTAACCCCTCTGAGTCTTTGCCCCAATCTGGCCACCCCATAATGACTGAATTAGAGATATATGAAATGTGCGTCAGCTATCATGAAATAACACAATTCTTTCCACCAGGTTTCATGGCTTTTGCAGCCTCTGTAGCCTGAGCTTTTTCTGCCATCTTCCGAAAGTAGTCTCTGTCTTTGGTAATCTCAGTAAAAAGCTTCCCTTCAATATCTTGAATCCTTTGGTCACGATTATCCTCCAGAAATGTCTTGTATTTCTCAAGCATTTTCATAGTTTCCTCCCTTTCTTTGTACAATTGATCAAACATGATTTTTAATGGGGTTTCTTTGTTTTGGTGCCTCAGTTGCACCAGTTTTTTGAAGTAGTTGAATCTCTTTTTCTCTGATTTTTTTCTCAGTTTCTTCATACATGGCTGTGGTGTAGAAGCTTCCTCCATTTTGCCGTATCATCTTGTCAATCTTCGACAGAAAAGAACTAGCCTGGTGACGAGTATCTTTTCCGCTATTGCAGAAAACATGGTATCTATCACCACAGTCATGAATCAGACTCTGCACAGCCTTGTCATTTTGGATGTACTCCTCAATGCTTGTACCAGCATTCTTCAGCCTCTCTCCATTAGTGAAGCCCACCATTGTGTACGCTTTCGAATATTCTCCAAAGATGTCCTGGATCATCTTTACCGTGTTTCTCTCCTCTTCGGTGAAGCGAACAGCCACAGAGAGCAGCAGTAGGAAGACATGGGGTCCCGGTGAGGACATTGCTATGCATTTCCCAATCTCCCCTCTGATTTTCTCAGTTGGGGGAGTCTGTATCAAACAGACCCGGCGTGTCAATGACCTGTACCATTCTGGTACCAATCTTGGCTGTCTTTTTCTTACATTTTTCTGTGACAGATATCGATGACAATGTGGACTTAAAATCATTCTTGCCAAGGATGGTGTTTCCTGTGGCACTCTTTCCAACTCCAGTCTTCCCAATCAGGATAATCCTCACACAGCCAACTGAAGAGAGGGAGCAAATTGTGGAGCTAATGTCAACAATGTTCCTCTACATCTACTTATCTTAAATACTTAGAAAACCCACACACCTGCCTGTTAATTTTGTGTTTGAGACATTACAGTCAAGTGTACACAATATGATTTATACATGACTATGCTGCCTTTATACCTTTCTGACGTTCAGCACCATGTCATGGTTTATGACAAACCTACAGCAATCTCGCAACTAAGAATATTGACTGCATTGCTATTAGTGACAAATTCAACAGCTAATATGTTGCCTTTTAACTATTCTCAGTTAAATATAGGGTTGACATTATTTGTAAATCATAGCATTATTTTTTATCCACATTTTAAAAGGCATCCCAACTTCTACACATGCCACTCACTTGTGTAAAAATGTGGTGAGACACATTTATCTTCTTCTTCAGACCCCTCTTTTTCTTGACAGATGTTTTTCCTGCTGCCCCATTCTTTCTGTCTACTGTTTTTCTCTGCCTTGATTGTGTGCACCAGCTTCAGGTCATCAGGTTTTGTTTTCATGGTTGCTTTCTCCTTGAATATCTCAGGAAAACCTTTTTCTTCCAACATTACCTCAATTTTTTCCTGTAGATTTCTAACTTGATCAGACTGGTTATCTCTAAACATAATATGAAATCTTTCTCTCAGTGCCTCGGGAAGCCTTTTACTTGCTTGGTTGTTTATCGAGCGGATATTCTTCTCATCCACACCACTAAGGGTGATTAGAGCCATGGTGTAGTCTACTGCCTCGTCACCAAAAGTTTCCTGGATGACAGCAAGCATTCCCTCAAGGTCAGAGCCTATGTCTCTCTGTGTAATCAGCAACAGAAAGACACAGGGACCGGAGGAGGAAAGAGAGGTAATGGTCCTAATTTCTCTCTGTAATGCATCATGGGTAAGTTGGGAGCCAAATAGATCAGGGGTGTCGATAATGACCAAATGTTTACCTCTGACACATCCACTGGACATTTCACTTGCCAGTGTTACAGGGTCAGAAGATGAGGAGGCACGAGTCTCAAATGCAGCTCTCCCCAGGATGGTGTTCCCACACGAGCTCTTCCCCACACCACTCTTCCCCAGGAGCACAAGGTTCAGATCAGGGGATCTCTTGTCAGCTCTGGACTCTGTATAGAATAAACAGGGCACAATCAAAAAAGGGTGTCTGTGTGAGAGCCATATCAACACATTTATCACGTAAAATAAATATCACTCTCTATACAGATGCAGAACAGGCAATATTCTCGATTGTGATTTTATTTTTCAACAGCTTGTTTCAATATGGCAGTTTTGTAGATAAAACATAAATACCACAGTAAACAACACCTATGTAATATTTTTACTGAAAGAAAAAGAAAACTGATTCTCACAAAACTGATCCCAAAGTTGTTGTATGCAATATCAGCAATGTTGGTGAAGCTCTAGCTTACTTTTTCCATCCGTTCCCTTTGATGATGCCATTTTCAGACCAGATTCACCAACTGCTGCTTCTCTTCAGTCTGTCGTACTTCAACTCAGAGAAACGTCTAAACTTGATGACTGGAGAATATTTGATCAGTTTGATTGGGTCTTCTGTAGATTGAATATTTGGGGGAAAAAAGTATGTCCTCTTGTAACCTTTCATCACATAACATGTACTCAACATGTGGTCTAAAGGGTGAAGTATTTTTGGATAAATAAAATCTGCAGACAAAGTGATACCACAAAGTCATCCTTGCCCTCTCATGCACTATGTATAAGATGGACATAATCTTAAAACATCTTACAGTTTTTTTCTGTCTACAGGTGCAAGATAGCCACATCACGTGTCTTTGTCATGGCAGCTAAATCCACTGTTGATATGGCATGGCATGTATGGGGAAGTTGGATATCCTATCTTATCATCTGATTTTTTTGTTTTATATGTCTGCAGGTACAAGATGGCTTGGCAGATAATGTGCATGCTTCACATTCCACTAAAATGCATTGTTGCATGGCAAGACATGAAGTTATGTAATAGAAAATGAAAAAAATAAGAGGGGAACTAGTATTTCCTGCGTTTAGAAATTCATTATTTTTGGAGAAACATGAACAATCATATGAAAAGTATACTATTTCCTTTTCAAAATGACTAATTTAATCCCTAACTATTAAATCAAGGACTGCAAAGCACTTTAGAGATTAACTTCTGGAGTGACACATCTCTAGGACAAGATTTCCTCTCCATAGTTTTGGAATTACAGGGGGTACTGGGGGGTACTATACCTCCTAATGAAGACCCAGTACCCCCCAAAGAGACAGAAATATCAGTTTCGGGGGGGTCAGATACTTTTTCTGATTTTGTGAAAAAATATCATTACAGTAGGCTACAATACAAGTCAACTCCTATTTTCACTAGAAAAATTTTAAGGTAAAGCGATTTCAGACACCCCTATTATGGACTGTACCATTTTTAACCACCGTGGCGCTAGAAGCAACGGAGATAGAGAACCACTTCAACTTCTAAAGCAAGTGTCAACGTTGAATGACAAAACGCTAGGTAGATTCCTCCAGTAGCCTAAATTCGGTTTGCTGCTGATGTGCATGGGTAAATGTAAGTTGCTAGCAGATGTCTAGCTTGTTGAAAATGTGCTATTTTACAACCTTCATGTATTAACGTTTTTTGTTCTTTCATAGCTCATGTCACGTCTTCATACATTTAATTACCGGCTACTTACCTGCTACTTACCCACTGAGGCTAGTAAAGTGGACCTTGGTTAGATACCAAGGTTAGTTAGCAAGATAGTTCTCTATTTAAATCATTTATTATTATTATTTTACATTGTGGTGAGGTAAAATCGATTGTCATTTCCAAGGAGATGAACTCCAGTCCATAGCCTAGCTGTCCATTCTAATTTTATCTTGAATACATTATTGTGATTTTGAAATTAGTTTGGTACAGATCCGGTGTTGTTTTTATATACTGCTCAAAAAAATTAAGGGAACACTTCATTCAGGAGGAGTTTGTCAACACCCTTCCATGTCTCCAATGGAGTGCGGCAGGGTGGAATTCTGTCTCCACTGCTATTCACTCTATACATGGATGATTTATCTACGGAACTGAAGGGATGTAGAACTGGCTGCTTGGTGGGGGATAGTCTCATTAACCATGCTTTATGCTGATGATTTGGTGGTACTGTCTCCTTCCAGTGCTGGCCTGCAGCAACTTCTTAGAATATGCTCTCAATATGGAGTTATGTTTGATATAAAATTTAACTCAACGAAGAGTGTGATACTGATCGCCAGAACCAAGGAGGATATGAAGTGTGTCTATCCTTCTTTCTCATTGGCAGGTGAACCACTAGAGGTTGTAAAGAAAGTTAAATATCTGGGACATGTGATAAGAGATGACCTCTGTGATGATGATGATGTGCAGCGTCAGTGTGGAAAACTGTATGGGCAGGCAAACATGCTGGCATGCAAATTCCACATGTGCACTCCTGATGTTAAAATCTCACTCTTCAAAACCTATTGCACTCTACTGTATACTGCCCACCTGTGGTGTAATTTTAGTGAGTCGAAAATGAAAAAACTTCAAGTGGCTTATAATGATGCACTAAGAATTGTGCTTAAAATCCCTAGGTGGAGAAGTGCCAGTGAAATGTTTGTGTCTAACAATGTGCCCACTTTTAACGCTGTTTTAAGAAATTTTATGTATAGATTCATGTGCAGACTGACAGGGTCTAAGAATATGATTATTGTGTCCATAGCTGATGTCTAACGGCTCCCACACACAACTGCGTGCATCGCGTTGCTGAAGACGCATCCCATTCACTTTAAATGGGCTCACGTGATCCGTTGCCGAACTGAATTGTGGGTCCGTCGCTGTCACAAGTTTCTCCCCGCTTTCGCGTTGAGGAGTTCAGCTGTTGCTGCACCGACAGACGGCACCGGCCAATCTACGGACGGCACCAACCAATCACATTACGGTTTTACTTCAAGTAATTTGCATAGCTACCGTCGGGAACACCCACTGGAATGCGTTGACGGAACGCAGCTGTGTGTGGGAGCCGTAAGAGTGACACCAGGTACACATCTTGCTTTTGGAAACATTGGACCCGAAGCCTGTATATGTTTTGTAAATGATACCTCATCTGCATCATTCTTAAATGGTTTGTATTGTTTTATATTTATATATCTGTACTGTGTTGTCTCTATGGACCTTTGTGTCTTGAATAAAGTTGAAATATAAAATTAAAAAATAAATAAAATATTCACTGGATCGGTACTCTGACACTGTTTGGTTCTGAGCACAAGTAAAACTCACACTATACTGACTTTGCACACATTTACTCCTCAGCACTCTCAAACATTTCCCAACTCTGAACTCACACTATACTGACTTTGCACTCATTCACTCCTCAGCACTCAGGACCCTCCCCCACACACACACACCTACATGACTTTTAGCACTTTTACATCCCTCTCCCTATGCTACAGACTTTTTATTTATTTTCTTATTTCATCACATGTCAAAACACACACATACACATATCTGACTTTCTCCAACTTTTGCACATCTCCATAGAACTTTTTATTTATTATTTTTGATTTCTCCTCCATCTATCTACCCATGTCCTTGATTGCCTAGCCTTTCTGCCTCACATACATCATACATGCAGTACTCTGCAATAGTAAGTCCCTTCACCATACTTGCAGTACACTGCCCCCCCCCTCTCCCCTACATACACAGCACATTGTCTCATGAGGAAGCTTCTCCAACACACATATTTATTGCACACTGCCCTCTCCCCACATACACAGCACACTATCCCATCTCCCCGGTCATCCCCCCAACACACACACCAAGATCCCTGGCAGTTGGGTTAGCCCCTTGAGCCGTGGATCTGCCCAAGGTTTCTTCCTTGGTAAGGGAGTTTTTCCCTGCCCCTGTTGCTCTTTGGGTGCTCCTTTGTTGGTGCCCCCACCCAATCCCAATCCTCCCCCACCTTTCTTATGCAGCCCTTGCCACTTAATCTACTAAACCCCTTCTACTGCACTTTTTACCCCCATAAATGCACAAATAGGCTGACACCAGACATAATTTCACTGCATTTCTTACTTCCAGTAACTATATGCATGTGACAATAAACTTCCTTGTATCCTTGTAACTTTTGAGGCGAGTGTTTTATTTTGCAAGACCTGTCAGACATTCTGTGAATGTAGTTTGAGAATGGAGAAAAGGGTGGAAGGTTTCAAAAAATGTGTTTTAACAATTGTGGAAAACTAAGTGTTCCCTTAATTTTTTTGAGCAGTATATTATGCACAAGAGGGTCTGATGTAGCTAAGCCTACATAACATCAGTGAAACCTGTGGAAACATAAAAAGAGCCAAGTAGCCTAGGCTGAATAGCACATGCTAGTATTTGAATTTGTTTTTAATTGGTTAGTATTGTTTTTACATTCTATTATTTCATATTTTTAGTTCAATAAATGTAGTTTCATCTGAGAACCCTGATACTATCTTAATGAAACTAGGATTTGATTTTATTCGCAGAGACACTGTGAGGAAAAGGAAAAGTGTATGTGTGCATGTGTATATGTGACTAATTTGTACAGTAGGATACTGTAGTGTTGATGATGCCCAGCTTGTTCTGGTCATCGGATTCTTGTAGGTTAGGCCTACCGCTCTGTAGTTCTTCTGTGTTAGTAAGGTTTTTCATAGTATGCTCCTTAATCACATTAAAGATTGCTCAGGTTTCTCATATCTCTAAGCAATTATGTTGATTTGACACTGACTACTATAGACTATAATGAAAAATTGGTTTCTGAATACAGTATATGAGAAGGTTGGGTCTTACCTCCAGGTCTCATGAAATCTAAAAATAAACCAAATCAATATTTCATGAAATAGGCAATAGGCTTCTTGTAAAGTTCTTACTTTTACTAGTAATTAGAATGGTATTTCAGTGCACATAACTTCTAACTTTTGAGAGTTGATCAAAACAGTTCTCTTTTGGATATAACAATGAGATATTCTGTAGCCTACTGATTATCAGTTTGTCGCATGTTTAGACCTTGTATGTGTGTTGCACAACACATGTTGCACTTGGCGATCATGATGGGGATTGATATGGTAGTGGACCATGATGGTCATAGAAGTGAAGGAGCAGTACCCCCCAATTATGGTGGGGTAATTCGCACTCTGGCTAGAGTTATCAGAAATGACTCCACCATTCCAGTGACCGGTCTTATTGTACTATTGTATTATTATTATTATTATTATTATTATTATTATGTAGTTGTAGTAGAAGTAGTTACAGTAGCTGCTGCAGGTAGTAGTAGTAATAATATTTTTTTTCCCATAGTCAGTCTTTTTTTTTTACTAAATATGACTGTAGCTCTTGAACCTGAGAACATGATATGTCAGAAATCTGTCCATCTGTAATCTGTATTTTTTAGGCTGTTATATTACAGCCTAAAGTTTTTGTAATGGTGTCAAATATGGGACACATCCACTCAGTAAACATATTCCTTGCCATTTCTAGTTTTGGAGAAATACTTATTTTTCATTAAAAAAACAGAGCTTCAGCACAGAGCTTCTACAGTTCTCTACCTGCTGCAACTACTCCCGGGAACACAGGGACGGACTGGGACTAAAAAAAGGCCCTGGACTTTCTTCCAAATAGGCCCACTACCATACACAGTACACGCCACACACACACACACACACACACACACCCTTGTCCCTTGCTGTCTCACATACTTTGTCATTCAAAAATAAAATAGGTGGTCACAATTTACAAAAATGCAAATTATTTGCTGCTGGAGAATTTGGGCCCCAAAGCATAAAATACTTTTGGGCCTCCCAAATGCTAGGGGGGCTCGGGGGCATGGTCCCCTGTGACAACATTTTTGAAAAATAACCCCTTAAATGATGACTTATGGTGAATTTTGTGGAAATGATGAATTGATGAATTGACTTAAAATATATTACATGCATTGAAAGCATAATACGGTCTATAAAAACCTACACAGGTTGTTATATTCAACTCATTTTAAGCAAGTCTATTGGGAGTTTGATCTTATCACATAGGCTACTACATCAAGGTAAAGGTCACACTTGTTAAACTCACCTTAACATGACATTTACTGAGAGTAGGGAAACATCTTATAGCCTAAACAAAGCAACACTGTCAAGCCTATGTTTTACCTCTAGTCTGTAGGAAAGGCAGGGGTAGCTCACTGCAGATAACCCCTTATAACATGTAAATTATCTGGTTACATGTTGGGCTATATTCTTTATGGGGACTTTTCATTTGAAAATGGGCTATTGTGAGATGTATGTAGGCCTAGTGTGTGTCTACTAATGCTTCATAGCAGAATCCAGAAAGGATACAGCTCTCCTAAAGAAATTTCATATATACAACGTTTATTTACTAAGCAGTTAAGGACCCGTTGATCCAAGCTCTTACAGTTGTGTTTTGCCAATAAGTTTGTCAATAGTCTAAATATTGGGACAGGACCATAGCCTACCTTTGGTGGAAAACTGGTTAAATGTCGCTGTTCTCCCACTCAGTTTTATGTTGCCTTGTTTTTCGTTTTTGATAGGCCTATCCCAAGTTCTTCCATGACAACTGGCTCTAACTGACATTCACCAAGGCTAAGAGCGCAAGAGCGAGGCTAAGAGCTAGACTGAACCACAGAGAGGGACAAAATATAAAGGCTGCATCATCTTGCGTAGTATCATTCATTGAAAACGCGATGGTGCAAATGTTTACTTTTTTGGATGGCAATGACTACTGGTAGCGTAGACATACTGATCGCTTTGATTAAGCCTGAGTGACGTATATTTATGTGGAGAGCTAGACAGTCGCCCTACTTAGCCGATGAGGCACTGAGCCAGGCAGTTGACGGCCATCGGATGGACGGCCATTCTGGACTTTTCCAGAACGCAAAATTGTCAGTCCAGCCCTGCCTGAACACAATAACTATTTGTTTTACAAGAACTTTTTTTTGTCTTGGTTATATGCAGAATGTTACATATCACAGAATACCAGAGGATGATGCAGCCTTGTACCAACTTGAAATGTCTAAGGGCATGTATCAACACTGGTAGAAATACTTTATCAGCAATATAGTTATTGTAGTTACTGTTAGAATAGTAATTACTGGAAATTTCAGAACGCTATGATGCCAATAGCATTGACAAAGTATGAGTTGTGGATTAAGCATACAGTAAAATGTTATCAGGATATACTCTCACTACTATTAGTGCTCTCTATAAATAAAGTAAAACAAGAATCAGTGCCTACCTTAAGATGATGTATTATCTTCAGGTCTCACCTCTGCATAAAACTCTATACTGTCAGTTTTCTATTGTGGTCTTCAGCCTTTTAACAACTCCCTGGTGACTGAGAAACCTTGATCAATTTGATTGGATCTGCTGTGGATTTAGAAAGTGACTTTCAATCACGTGATATGCACATATTAGACATGCACTGTAGTGTGAGGTATTTCTTGGATAAGAATCTGCAGACATAATGATATTTGCTGTATTCACTTCAGGTGTAGTGATGTTAGATGTTTATCTTTCTGATGAATTCAGCATTCTTATTATACAGAGATGCGTATGGATTGAAGGAGGACACAGGAACAGTACTCATCCTAAACGATACACTCCAATCGCAGCGCACTAAACTCAGAGCCGTGGAGAGGAAATGGCACAAATCTAAACTAAATGATGACCTCAAAAACTACCAGACACTCCTATCCTCCTTTTCAGCTAGCATCACTGCTGCTAAGATGGTTTTCTACAATGACAAAATCAACAGCGCTACACTCAGAAACTTTCCTAAACCTTCAAATCATTGGACCCTATATACCTACAAGCCTACTTTAGTCCATCAGCCCAACCATCACGCCAGCTATCACACATATAATCAATGCTTCGCTAACCTCTGGCACCTTTCCAACAGCGTTCAAAACGGCCCGGGTAACACAGTTACTTAAGAAAACCCTGCTCAAGTCAAGAACTACAGCCCTGTCTCACTCCTATCTTTCCTATCCAAAGGTCTCCAAAGAGCAGTCTCCAAACAGGTCTCTGAATTCCTTTCATAGAACAACCTTCTGGATCCAAATCAGTCTGGGTTCAAAAGTGGCCACTCTACCGAAACAGCTCTGCTGTCTGTAACAGAAGCCTTAGAGGAAGCCAGGGTGACCGCTCGGTCATCGGTACTCATTCTGCTTATCGGCTGCCTTTAACACAGTTAATCACCACATCCTTTTCTCTATACTTTCTAACATGGGAATCTCCGGCTCTGCTCTCTCCTCGTTTTAAATCCTACCTCACAGGATTTAACGTATCATGGCTTGGACAGCTATCTCACCTCACTATCTCACCACAGGGTTCCCCAGGGCTCAGTGCTGGGCCCCCTTCTCTTTGCTATCTACTGTACACCTCCTCCTTGGGACAGATTATCCATTCGCATGGCTTCTCATACCACTGCTATACAGACGACACACAGCTCTATCGGCACGGATCTTGGATTGCCTCAAACATATCTACATGGATGAAGGCACATCACCTCCAGCTAAACCTCTCAAAAACTGAACTGCTGGTCCTTCCAGCTAAACCTACCATACACCATGACATCAACATCAAAATTGACTCCCTGTCTGTTGCACCTACCAGGGCTGCAAGAAATTTAGGAGTCGTTCTCAACTAGTGTTGTCACGATACCAAAATTATGACTTTGATAAGATACCTGCCATAAATATCACGATGCTCGATACTGAAACGATACTACGGCGAAATCCTATGATATCTGGAAAAGAAAGGACTCATACCTCCTCCAAGTGTATTGGGTCATTTGTGTTGAATTCGGTGCACTTTTGTAGTGTGCAGGTCAATTCTGGGTTCTAAACTTCTAAACTTCCTACATAATTATTATTTTTTATAGTCAGTAAAATAGTAGGCCTACTTTGTGTGATTAAGTCCTTTATTGTTTGTTATAGTTCATTCAGATGGTGTTGTGTTTTGCCAATAAAGTAGCTTTAAATAGCCAAACTAGGCTAGATCAAGGTCAGTGTTGAAATTACTGCATGCAAATCACTGAATGCTATGCAGAGGGGCCTAATCTTTAGGCCATCTGATGTACAGTATAGGCTACCCTAGGCCTTCCTGTGTTCATGGGATTTCTTTGACAGTTGCAAAGGGAAAAATGTGAGTATAGTCTTCTTTGCGCCCAGATAGGCCTACCATTACCTGTTGCAATATATCTGTGTGCATTACGTCCATTTCTTTGATAGCATGATTTGCTACCACGTAACAAGCCGTTTCTAAGACGTTAGTATATTTTTTTTACACTGTAGGAATCACATACTACAACATATATTCATACCAACACGATCAAATTCGTGACTACAGAGTTTTTTAGCATGGGTTTCCTCCGTAAAAGAGACCTGCATGTAACTTCACAGCATGCTGTTAAAATCCTTAAATTCACGGACGTGTTTTGGCTTTATTTTTTGGCAAAAAACGTTGCTCTTAACAGCCGCCAGTCTTTGAGAAGACGTGAAATATCAACTGGAATTTTGTTTCTTTCTATTACACCTGCCAGGGAATCCTTGTTATGTGGCTAAGCTGCTGCCTAGCAGGTAAAACACGTTTAAAATGGATATATTTATTTTTATTAGCTAGAAATTATGCCACATGTCATCATTCAATGCTATTCATGGCACTTCGAAAGCTTGTTTAGATCAAAGATTCTAGATCCAGTGATTCTGCCGTCATGGAAACGCTACGTCACACTTCGGGACTCTATTATCAGAGAGGGTTAAAGCAGAGCTAGTAATCAAGGATCTTTGCTATTATTATTAGGACTCAACACGTACGGTGTAATATGCTGTGTTTCTACATCAGCCTCAGTGGAGTTTTGTTGGGCAGGACACAGCACCTAAACAAAAAAATAATAAAGCAACGGGGAAAAAATAAGACCGTAGCACAGAAGTCTATATCTTCGTTTGATTGTTTCTATAAAGACAATACAGAAAAGTCAGAGCATTTTACAAAAAAACAAAAAAATATACAAAAAAACAAGCAATGCTCATAATACAGTAGTGTACTGACAACAGTAGAGAGAACTTGTCCAAAATACCTGTGCATCCAGCAGCAGCTGATCTGGGAAATCTTTGACCTTTTGAACAGAAAAAATATAGATGTTAACAAAAATACAATGTATGAAATGTGTCTTGTTTTTTTATATATATATAAAACTGTGTGTGTGTGTGAGAGAGAGAGACTTCCTAACCAAATTAAAACCGAAACAGGCAGCTAGGTACCCTAGTGACTACTCTCTCTCAGCCTCTAGCCTACCATAACACAGAGTAAAAAGTATAGACACATAAAACACATACACTAAAATATGTCTTACTTTGAGGGATCCTGTGTGGAAGGTCTGGACGGGATAGATGGGACACTTGAAACACAAAGATTAAAAAGGTTAAGAGAGAGAGAGAGAGAGAGAGAGAGAGAGACTTTTCCTACCCAAATTAAAACCGAAACAGGCAGCCAGCTACTCTAGTGACTACCAAGTGCAATCTCTATCAGCCTAGTAGTAGAAACATCTTGTCTAATCTAAAGATACCTGCTATCTGGCCACCATACTCTCGGGTCCAACTAATTTGACTGTATGTAGTTTTAGACTAAGACAGCTAGTCTGATTGCAAGGGAACAGACTAGATGACTAGACTAGACTGTACAGGTCATGTAGCCGCACTGAGTGTCTGTGAGTGACACAGCTTTAATTGCTTACAAAGTTGTTTTACAGACTCTGTTCTGTGTCTGCGTATTAATGAACTTACATTCAGGAGAGCTTATCACTGGGTGTCTCTTGCTGCCAATCATCTTGTGCCACTAGGAAATACAGAAAAAGGGCCCGTTACAAAAACAACAGCATCACCCAGGTCCAACTAACAGAGCTGAACGAGTGACCCCACACCAGTGGTTCTCAAACTTTTTCTGTAATGTTAATCATTCTCCATTTTGAATAGGACTGTGCTGTGTATTTTGTGTGTGTGTGTGTGTGCCTGTGTCAGTGTGTTCTCCATCAGCATGCTAAATAGTTACATTCAGGAGAGCCCAGCCCTTCATATTTGGCTTCCTTCTGCCAATTAACAGTTGTCACTATGAAATGATAACATACATTACATGTAAAATATCTTACTATCGTTAGTCCTCTGAAGGAGCTCTGGAAGAGGTTGGTGTGGAGGCTGCTGTAACAGTCCTTTGTTATTATCCGGTGTCACTAAAAAAAAAGGGGAAAAAATATTGGAGAGAACAGTAAGTCAATTAGATAACCTAACGTCAGTGGGCTGAGTTACTGCCACACATTTCTATCAGCGGCAACTCATCTTAACCCAGGTCAATATAAGGGGCTAACATTCACATACAGTATGTTAACAATAGGCTATTTACCAAGCCCTGTTTTGTTACAAGTATGTTTAGGTGGGCCATGGGATAGAAAAAGTTGAGAACCCCTGGTTTAGGCAAAATAATTGTGATTTCAATTTTGACCTAAATCATGGTTATTATTCCATTATTGAGCAGTACAGCAATGAAAACGGCAACAGCACAGCTGAGCTGTACAATACATCCAGTAAAAAACAATTGCTGTTGGGAGTAACTGTATATTGCTATGAAACAGACACACATAGTAAATATAGGGAACAAACAGGGATTTACATGTTAATTAAATAAGGGATTGATGAAGCTGTGGATTTCAGTATGTAATGCAATGTTTGAGTAGTAGGCTAGTTAGATCCATCTGCTCATATATTGTGTTCCTGAAGACAGACTTCACATGACTGAGACCAAAGTGAACTTCAGCTACGAACCACATTATAGATTACATGTTAGGGTGATGATGGTCAAGGTTTTACTGTGTACCTTTGTTGCAGCTGTAAACTGGGCAGGATCTGGAATATGAGTGGGGCTGAACATTGCCTGTGGAACAGATAATCATGTAGGGAGCATTAGTTCATTGACAATGAGGACCTTGCAATCAATACATAATATGACAAATATTTATTAGACCAGGTTGTGATCTAGGCTACTGTGCAATGTGAATGTAGAGGATGTCGTTTTCAGGTGAAATGGCCTTTTGATGCTAGGCCTAGGGCAGTGTTTCTCAAACTTTTTCAGACCAAGGACCACTTAACCAATAAAAAAAGCCTCAAGGACCACCTAGCTAAAAAAAGGACCTACAACAGTAGGCTATATTACACAATAGACCTACTCACTGAACAACCTTGCTTATTTTCTTTGCACCTTGCTTAGAGAATTCATATGATTTAAACTGGCATAGCTTACATAGGCAGTGTTGCAGAACTGTTTGGATACAAGTTGATTTAATATTGCAAATAACTCATCTATATTATATTTTACGTCTGCTCGCGGACCACTTGGGATAGATTGCGGACCACCAGTGGTCCCCGGACCACACTTTGAGAAACACTGGCCTAGGGCACTACTATTTTGATACATGATCGCATCAAATCGCTAT